>NC_142011.1:58445876-58745876 GCF_049901735.1 Notechis scutatus | reverse complement strand
TGGTAACAAAATAATAGAACCCCAGGAAGAGAAAGTGGAAAAAAGAAGCAAGAAGAAACAGCCTTGAATTATTTGGATTACTTGGTGATTTTTGGTTTTTGCATCTAGATGACTAAAATTAACTGGGTGGTTGTTTAAAAGTCTTTAAAATGGTATCACTCTAAGAAGAACTGAAAATGGAACTTAAAAAATGGAAAGAAGATGCTCAAGAAGGGAGAAGTTCTTTTGGCTTCGTATTTCAATTCTTAGAAATGGAGATCTGGAACTATGAGAAACAACAAGAAATCCTTGCAGAACAAGAAGATTGGGACAAAGAAAAAGCCATCTTTAATGATCAAATAATTTTAATTGGGGGGGAGAAAAGGGGGGAAAGAGAGTGAAAGGTTTAAGACTAGAAAAAAACAACCAAAAAGAAGAAGAACAATTTGAAAGATAAGTATAATATTAGAAAGCAACAGAAGAGGGGATTACAGATGAGAGTTTGAAGTAGAGAGACGAGGGGGTAAAAAGGGGGGGGAGAAGAAGTGGGGGAAGAAGGCAAGGAAAAGAAGTTGTAAAAGACAGAAAGAAGAAATGGAGAAACAGGGAAAAGATATAAGGATTGTAACCATAAGCTTGTTTAGAGATAATGGGTGAAAATTTAATAGTAAAAGGGATTCTGCAAAGGTACATAAGATAACATAATAATTTTAGAAAATATGATTAAAATGATGGATAAAATATTTACTGTAATGTAGTGGAATGTTTGTTAATAAATAAATGAATTAAAGTGATTGAGAGAATTAAATGGGAACATTTTAATTATTAGTAATGATTTATAAAAATATAAGTGAGAAATATGGGGAAAAAAGAATTAACTGTGGAAAGTTTATAAGTGTTCCCAAGGAAGTATGATATTTAATTGAAAAGAAATGTTAAATGTTAAGATTTTAATGCATATTGATAGAATTGAATTGGAATGGAATGTGTTTTATTTACATACATACATTACATACATACATACATACATATTTCTTTTTAAGAATATAGTGTGTATTTTAAGAATGTACCAAGCAGAATTCTATTGGAAGTTATGTATTATATTGAATGCTATAATCTTAAAGGTATACATTGAAGCTTAAATAAGAGTTTGAATGGATAAAATTAAAAGATATAAAGGTGTCATACTCCAATTGGTAACTACAGGGAAAAATTTGTTTAATAAGATAATATGAAATTGAAACAGGACAGACAAAAGTATAAATATAATGATCTGAATTGAGATGATATAATTAAAATAAAGTTGAGAAAATTAAGAGAGGGGAAAACTATGTAGAAAATATAAAACGGTAATAAGATATGAGCATGAAATTGAGTTTTGTGTCTGTATGAAGAAGTGATAACCTGGGACCATGCTATTTTCAAAAAAAGATGTTTTATTTGTATTTTGTTTTTGTGAAAACCCAAATAAAATTTTCAAAAAAAATATCTTCTCTCCCTAACACAATCTCTGATTAAGAATAGCCCTTCCATTGAATCAGATACAATATTCTAATGGTCCTTTCCTGCCTGGAATCAGGCAGGTATAGACAAAACTATAGGCCATTGGGCTAATGTATAATAGGTGTGGGGACAATAACTTTTGAATCCCATGGTCTTGGACAGACAAAAGAAAAGCAGAAACCTAGTGAAATCCCCCCACCAAATCCCTCATCACAACCTTGTTGCCTGATTGTCTATGCATATATGCTACACGTTGTATGCAGCTTGGGCCAAATCTAACCATTCCTTTAAAACAGTGATCCCCAACCCTTTTGACGCCGCGCCCGGTACCGGCATCAGCTGGGCGCCATCTTTTTTGATGAAAAAGTGCTTCCGGTGACCTCACGAAGCACGTTTCATCAAAAAGATGGCGCGCTTCGGTGAGCTTTCCGGGTAGAAATGGCTTTCTACCCGGAAAAGCTCACCGGAAGCGCTGGCGATCTTCTTTTGATGAAAACGTGCTCCGGTGAGCTTTCTACCGGAAAAGCTCACCGGAAGCGCTGGAGCCGCCATCTTTTTGATGAAACGTGCTTCCGTGAGCTTTCTACCCGGAAAAGCTCACCGGAAGCACTTTTTCATGAAAAAGATGGCGGCGCCAGCAAGCCGCGTAGGAGTTGTTCTGCGGACGGTACCGTCCGCGGACCGTGGTTGGGGACCCTGCTTTAAAAGGAGTTGTGCAGTCTGTCTCTAAGAAAAGAAAATGTTTGTAATTATCATCCTACAGTGTAATTAATATTGATAGAATATTTTTATTTTCTCTATTTTCAACCCTCCAAATTATCTAAACAATAGAATGTCAATAATTTTCTGTTAATATTGTATAAACATCACTGTATCTTATTGAAGAATGAAGAAATGGAGGGAGGGAGGGAGGGAGGGAGGGAGGGAGGGAGGGAGGGAGGGAGGGAGGAAGGAAGGAAGGAAGGAAGGAAGGAAGGAAGGAAGGAAGGAAGGAAGGAAGGAGGCAAAGATTTAGAACTGTATGGAAACCAGCAATGGGGTGTTCAAATAAAGCAGGATTGATGTATTCCATTTTAAAGCAACTGAAAGAACTTTTCTTACCATCTGAAATACAGTGAAATCTTATTTTAATGGACTGAATGTGGAGAAAGGTTATCTGACATTCCCAAAATCTGTTTAATATGAAAATAAGCCATTGCAGTGATTTATGTCTATTGCAAAATGACATTATTATAGGGAATAGTGGAGACAGATGCTGTGGAGAAGAAGCAATGGGGTGGGAGACAAGCCTATGGAGGAATGCAATGTTGTAACAATTTCTGCAAGAAGCAATAAATTAGTGTAAGTGCCCTTTTGATACAAGACATACTAAAGTAAATACTGTTCAAATAATGTGCTATATTTTTCATCTACCTATTCAATTGCAGATAATGAGAATATGTCAAATGAGTATGAATATCCAGAAATTTTTTTTAAAGTACCTTCCAAAATCTGGATGTAAATTGAGATTAAAAAATCGTGATTGATTTATCTCCTATGCCAAAAAGGCAGTCTAAAAAAGTTGTTTGTCTCCTGAGCAGGTGGTAATGTTTCAAATTCCTTCCACCCTTCCAAAGCCAGATCTACATTATTTCCCAAATACACAACCATGGTTGCATACAATATTCATAAAAATGCAAGCAATATGAATTTGTGGTGTACATAAGATACATATATACATGTTTGAAGAATCTGTCTCTACTAGCACTATATACTACAATCTTCATTAAAAATCCCTGACATTTAAAGTTTGGTGTTGATTTTCTATATTACTGCTGAATTACCTTAAATTGTTTAAAAGTTATTCTTAATATGTTATTACATCTTAATTTATTAAAATTCTGACTTATTTAGGAAAGTTAAAATTGGGAAATTTTCCTGAGGTGTTTTCTTCAGAAATTTCATATATATACGGGTTTTTTTGAACATTTACATGTATAAATTTTATTTGTGTCATCATATTGAGACAATAGCAGAGCAGCAATTTGAAACAAGCTGAGCTATTATAAAAGCACCTGTTCAAATTTTGAAATTTATATCAAGATATGCATAAGGTTATCAACTTCTGTTCTATCCTCATCCTCCAAGGGGGGGGGGGGAATTGCTCACATTGGGGAATGGAATACTATTTAGCAAATGTTTCAAAGGAAGAATGCAATATTCAAAATGATTACCTGATTGGAAGTGAAAACTGCTGGTAGGCTTAAACCCAATCCTTTTAATTACCTAAGCTTAATTACTTGTACCACATTTAGTTTTAAATCCACACTAATTAAAAAAATATTCCCAGCAAGAATTTTTTCAGATGGAACTCTTTCCATCAGGGTCATCTCTGCATACATCTCCCATTCACAGGTCATCTTATATTTGTGTAATCAGCTTCATCCACAACCTATTATCTCCCATGAGAGTTGCAACTAGATGGACCTAAGCACCCCAGTAAATATATACATAAATTTATCATCTTCTGAATAAAAGTAAAATCTTGGCATTTTTCCCCATTCTCCCAAAAATAAGCAAGCATTTTTCAAGCATTTTGAGAACAATCCTTCAAAGATTGTTAGAAGAAATTAAAGGGAATTAATTTCTACAAAATCTTGTTTATTTATTTTTAGTAGAATGAGCAAATGTTTGATGTAATTAAACAGTTTAATTAAGTATCATGGTCTGTATTTTAAAGTTCATGGATAACTTTTGATAGCTGATTCAAATTTGTGCAGGTAGAAAATATTTGTTATGGCGGAAGAGTCATCACTGGCACTAAGTCCATCTGGATATTTATGTGGGATAGGTTTTTAGATTATCTTCACACATTACAATAGTCACCAAATTGGTACCGTGTTTCACACAAAATAAGGCCAGGCCTTATTTATTTATTTTTTTGAGCCCTGAAAAAACGGCTAGGCTGTCTTTTCGGGGGTGACTTAATTTCCTCCCCCACCTAGAGCGGCCCATATGCACGTACCTCTCCACGAGGCCATTTCTATCGGCCGAAGAAAGCTCCCCGAAGGCAGAGTCCCCATGTAAGAAGCGGCCGGTAGAAGCGGCCTCACGGCGAGGGGAGTGTGTGTGCACTTGCCCCAAGGCCGCTTCTACCGGCCGATCAAAGTGGCTGGTGACTGCCCTTGGGGAGCTTCCATCGCCTGAAAGACACTGCCTAATGGCGAGGGGACACGGGCAGCCACGCCGCCCGAAGCAGCTGGGGACTCTGCCTTCAGGGAGCTTCTATCGGCTGATGTTCTATCGGTAGATCGGGGTATTCTAGCCTAGGCTACCTGCAGGACACTCCTAAAGGCAAGTTTTCTCCCCAACCCCCCGCCCTTCCCCCCATTTCTCTTTACCTCGTGTAGTTCTAATGAATGATGTGAGAAATGGCGGGGAAACGCATGCATTAAATAGGCCTAAATTTTGGGGGTGAGGCTTAATTTCACCTCATGCCTAGAAATCATGCTGGGCCTTCCTATTGGTGGCGGCCGTATTGTTGGAGAAACACGGTAGTAACACGGCTTGAACCCCACCCGATACATACATTTTTTATTTGATTCATCTCTTCAAACCTTGCAGATCAGCATAAGCATTATGGCATTAAAGTCTTTTTCTGTAATACAGGTAGTTAAAACAATACCACAATTAAGTCCAAAATTTATCTCACTAAGCAAGACAGTTATTTTTATGACTTTTCTTGCCAGAGTTGTTAAGAAATCACTACAGTTAAGTTAGTAACATGGTTGTTAAATGAATCGGGCTTCCCCATTAGATCTGCTTGTCAAAAGATTGCAAAAGGTGATCACATAACCCGGAACATTGCAAGCATCATAAATACAAGCCATTTGCCAAGCATCTGAATTTTTATCATGGGAATGCTGCATCATAAATGTAAAAAACTGTCATAAGTCACTATTTTCAGTGCAATTGTAACTTTGAATGGTCCATAAATGAATGTTTGTAAGTTGAAGACTACCTGCATGTGAAATAGTGTTCACTGACTTAAAATATGACTAGTCCTCAGTCAATGCAATCTTACAGAGAAAGATGGACTATGCCATGATTCAGTCATGACTAATGTCTAATAAGCTGGGCAGCTCACTGATTAGGAACACCAATTGTCAAATTAGTTTTCATGCATCAGCTGCAGCTAAGTATTTAATAATACCTGCTATAGTAACATGCGTGGGACCAGGGCTAATACTGTACCTATATTGTAAAAGTACCTATTCAAAAGATCCTTAATGAATCCTCTATTACAAGATAAATTATTTTGTTCCTTCCACCGGTCCACACCATTTACTATTGCCCACTTGAAGGCATGTTCAAATAGGCTAGAGTACTTATCCTGCAAATATAATTATCATTTAGGTTCTTAATCTTTAATTAACTACTAAACTCACCAGGAAATTTTGGCCCAATCATTATTTCTCTGTCCAAGCTACCTCAGAAGGTTACTATTGTAGTATACAACCTTAAGTTCCCTCACCCAGGCAAAGCATCATGTAATTATAAATAATCCTCTGGAACATCCTCAGGAAGGTTTAGATCATACCTATAAATGTATCCATTATATAATTAATCTTTAGCTTTTAGAGAAGAAGATAAATCATCCACATAGTTGCTTGGTAGTGTTTTTTTTTTTAACTGGGGCAAATTATAGTAATAATAAAGCGTACCAAACAGAAGCACTACTAATCTATACCAAAATGTCGTGCCTACCTGTCCCTTACTGGGATGTTTTTTGATCTGGACCAAATATATGAACACCCACCAGAGAGCCATTTGCAGGTGACAAATAGGAACCACCCTGCAAGGCATGTCCCCACCCGAATATATCCAGTGTGATCATCCTCTACTACAGCAATTAGCCTAAAAGGCTCTGTGGTGTTGTTATTCTTGGGCTTCACAAGAATACATGCCGAAGTTTCCACGAGTTTTTTGACAGCAGGGGAAGCCTCTCTCGGCATCCCTGGAAGTGAGCATCTCCACCACAATGGCCCCCTTCCACCCACCCAGCGTCTCCTCTTGCAGTGACGGAGGAGCATCCGGCTGTCCACATTGGATGACTCCAACCAGCAATCATGGTACCCCTAGAAACCTCTCTCCCCACCCCCGAACGTAAAGCCTCCATAATCAAGCCCCCCACCATCACCATTTTGATCCCTGGCTGTACCGACGTCCCCCGACCAGGCAGACCCGCCGACCCCCCCAGCCGCCGCAGTACCTTTTCTGGCGGCTCCCTACAGACGGCGCTGCCTAGACCCGCTTCTTCCGCTTCTCTCACACTCCCCGCCGCCGCCGCCGCATAGGCTCTTCTCTTTGAAGCATCTAAGGGGACCCGGGTGGGCTGCTCGAGGTTCCGGGGAATCGAGAGCCCCGAGGGCCCCGCTTTTTCGCCCCGAGGGCGACCCTTCCTCATGACGCGGAGGGGTGGCAGCGGCAACTTTTCAACGCGGGGGGGACTCGCGCGCTAAACAGCCCTCCATGGCCGCGGAAGGAGGGGGAGGCGATCTCGGGAAGCGCCTCTCTCCCAGTTTAGCTGCCAGGCAGGCATCGCTCCGCGCTCTTGTCAGCGGCGAGCACGCTGGACACTGCGACAAGCCCACCCCCACCTCCCTTCGGCCACGTATCGCGAGAGGAGGGGCTTCCGACGCGCGAGGAAACCCGAGGGGCGGGGCGGGGCGGGGCGGGGCGGGGCCGGGCAAACTCCGGGGAGGCGGGGCTTATGGAATGATGAAGGGCGGGGCCGAGGCAAGCTGGAGCGGGCGGCAAAAATGACACTCTTAAAGCGTGTCCGCAACTGAATTGGCTCGCAAAGTATGACGGGATGGTGGATCTGTATAAATACAAAGGCGGATAACGTAATGTGGGAGAGATCTACTAAAAATACCTAAAAGATTAAATCTGAATGGTGAAGCACTCCTGTCAACTCACTTTAACCCACTCTTATTTAGGAGTTTCGTGCCTACATAAGCCGTTCAGCAGCAGTGACTCCTAAGGGCGCTGCCAGTGCAATTCTCCAGTTGTGTCAAAGCTGGAGAAGGAAAGGGTTTTGGTGCACCTTTGCTTTGTTCCCCCCACTGCTGATCCTTATGCAGATGACCAGTGCTGCTGTCTTTACTGAGCAAATGTAAGACTAGGTTAGGACAACGATGGGTGGGTTTTCCAGCTCGTTTTTTCCCCTCCTAGAATATATCACTTGACAGCATTTCATTACCACTATATCCTTAATCATGTGAGGTGAAGAAGGGTTGTGGGAGTGGGTGCCAGTGTTTGGGATATCTAGCTGAGTTGCCTAATGGGTTGTAAGTGTGGGACCTTCCACGTCTGTGACCTATTGAGCTTTTTCTGATCCCGTGTCTAGAGTTTGGTCTGAAAGTGGATTTCCAGCTATGAGGCAGGCAACAGTATTGGATAACAGTTATGTCCTGTCAAATATTAACAGCTTGACCTGGTTTTTGATGTCAGGGTAACTTCTTGGAAAGGAGACAGTGGAGAAATTAGACTCAGGCACATACGAAGAGATTTATTTATTTTTATTTACTTTTGTCAATTGCTTACAAGATAATAGGTATCAGTAAAAACAGTTATGAATACATGGATACATATAAGAAAAACAAAAAACAATAGGACAGGGACGGTAGGCACGATTGGTGCGCTTATGCACGCCCCCTACAGACCTCTTAGGAAAGGGGTGAGGTCAATAGTAGACAGTCTAAGGTTAAAGTTTTTGGGATTTGAGGAAGAAACCAGAGTCAGGTAGAGTATTCCAGACATTGACCACTCTGTTGCTGAAGTCGTATTTCCTGCAATCAAGTTTGGTGCAATTAACCTTGAGTTTGTATCTATTGTTTGCTCTTGTGTTGTTATGGTTGAAGCTGAAGTATTCATTGACAGGTAGGACATTGCAATGTATGATTTTATATACTATACTTAGAGGCGGCGTAGTTCTAGGTTTTCTAGGTCTAGAATTTCAAGTCTGGTGTTCAATTAGTTCAATTAGCTGTAGTTTTTTTTCCCTCAAGCCTATACACTGGAATCTTCTCTGACAGTTTGTACCTGTGTAAAACTAGATACGATTTAATGGCATTGAAAGGGAGTCACGATTTGCTGTCTTATGCTCACATAGGGATTCCAGACTAATTCCCCATTTGACTCCTCCCCTTGGCTCAGCCAGTCTCTCTCGCAACAACTTCTAAATTCTATAAATAAAATCTTGGTTGATCTGTTTTTGAAGAGCTAGCATCTAATCTCAGGAAGTCTTTTTTTAAAAAATGAGCACATGATGAATTGTTTGAAATAATTATCATTACTAAAGAAAATAATGATTTCTCTGAGTTTTTAGGATACAAATAGTCCTCAACTTATAACCACAATTGGATCAAAATTTCAGTCATAAGTTTTTGCAGTTCTAAGTGAAGGCACCGCATAACCAGACTCAATCCAAAACAGTTTTTATGACATTAAGTGAGTCACTGCAGCTGTTAAGAGAACCACCTGCTCATAAGTGTGAATCTGCTTTATAAAACGGGCATTTTTTTTTTTTCTGGAATATGGCAAAAAAACCATAACAAGCAATCACCATGACTGCAGGATGCTGCAACCAATTGTAAATGCAAGCTGGTTGCCGAGCAACCAAAATGCAATCACATGACTACAAAGATGGTGCAGCAGTTATAACATCAGGGACAGATTATAAATAATTGTTTTCAAGCTCATTGTAACTGAACATTTGTTAACCACCTGGTCATAAGTCAAGGACTACTTGTATTCTTTTACACAGGAGTATTTATAGAATAGCCTATCATAACTGAAACTATCAGCAGCATCCATGGCAGGGGTACACACCATCAGTGTTACAACTGAAGGGAATGTTATCGTAAATGAAGTACGTTGCCTTTATTGTTGAATTGGTTTGGCTACTTAACACATCAAAACAAAGAGCTTTCACACATAAACTGACCATCACCATTCTTGAATAGTTCTTTCTTAAATAGTTTTCTGCTAGTCCCATAAAAGGTTAAATTTTCTTTTGATGTTATGCAGTTTGTTAAGTCTTCACAACAAATGAAGTCGTTGGTATCATAAGATTTCTTTGCTTAGCAAAACAAGTATTAAGAATTTTGAACAGAGAGAGAGAATTTCTGTTTAATCATAGCAGTCCAAGCATAGGATCAGGTTCCAAAATGTGGCCAGATCTCAGGATAAAAAATAAATATGATTTAAATTCAATTTGATTTAATACACATAATATTATTTCCTCCCCACAATTTCCTATTATATCACTTCAAACATTAAACATTAAACATTCAATATTGGGCAGCAAGTTTTGGAACAGCTATAAACTGATAAACCAATTTTAAACTGTTGCAAGTGCTTTTGGGACTTCAGCATTGCACTGATAAAATAAACAGCCTTGTTTTTGCTCTTCAGTATGAATAAATGCTCTAATCTTAGTGTTACTGCTAACTTATATCTAGAATCCAAGAAATTTTTACTTTAAAATTAGGTTTCTATATGAGTAGACTGATACATTTACACTATTCATAAAATGTATTATTTTGGATATCAGTGCACACATACCATGCATGCTTTTATTCACAATTAGTCAGACTTTCATTTGGTATTTTTATCTACAGTATAATCCATAGAAGTAAACAATATAATGACAATGAAAAATACAATTTAAAAATTATAAAAACAATAATACACATAATTTATATATAAAACAATTTAGAAAAATATATCATACGCTATCCAGTTATAATTGGATAGCATCTTTTGATCTGGTTAAATATTTGCCATATATATATATATCTAGATGAAAATATTTTCCTCTAAACAGGACAGCCAGGAAGCCAGTCATACTTCCTTAGGAAAAGAAAATGGGTCCAAAAATCCTTTAGTCCAGGGCTATCAAACTCCCAGCCCACGGGCCAGATGCGTCATGCACTGGCCACGGCCACAACTGGTTTAGCAAAGAGGGGGAAAGTCCTGATACATCACGTGATGCCACCATGATGACGTGAGTTTGACACTCCTGCTTCAGGCTATGACTACAGGTGAGATACAAAGCACCTTAATGGTCATGAACTGAAACTAATACAATTCATTACAGTAATATTATTTTGTATTTTAAATAAATTTTCATTGCTAATGCTCTAGGCAATTATGGAGAAATTAATTGTATTTGTATGTTTGCTTTTAGTCTCTGCTGCAAACAAAGTGACAGACAGCTCATTTTTAATCATTTACCTTTTGTCTAACAGTGTTTTTTAGGTCTGACCATGCTGATCATAGCAGCCATTCTTAGTTGTAGCAGTTCTTTTCTGAAAGCATAAAGCATGACATAATCTCTATAGAGGTAGTCCTCAACTTACAGCCACAATTGAGCACAACTATTGGCAGTTGTTAAGTGAGGTTTGCCCCAGTTTACAACCTTTTTGCCACTTTTGTTAACTGAATCATGGGGTGATAAGTAAACCTGGCTTCCTCACTGACTTCGTTGAAAGCTGGCTGGGAAGGTTATAAATTGAGATCACGAGTCCAGGACAGTGCAACTGTCATAAATACACGCCAGTACCAAGCACCCGAATTTTGATCACATGACCAAGGAGATGCTGTAAGTGTGAAAAAAACTGTCAGTCACTTTTTTTCAGTGTCATTGTGATTTTAAATTGTCACTAAGTAAATGGTTGTAAACTGAGGATTACCTGTGTATAGTACCCACTGACTCCCAAAGTTTGCCCACGTCTTGAAAAATATTCTTCAATAACTACTTTTCACTATATTACAGCTGTATTATTTAATGCTATTACAGTATTAATTATTTCTTGTTATAGCAATTCTTGTTTTCTTAACAAGAATTATGTGATTGGTCTTGATTTTAGCATTATTCTCAGTTGTCAGTCTTGCTCCGTATTAGATGACAAAGTTATCAGCCTGGAAAGAAATCAATCAATATATATATTTAAATACCAAGAAAATTGTTAAAGATTTACTGTATATTTATTTGCAGAGCTTTAGTAATAATCACTACTTGTCATCTGGGTGACATAGTCCTGGTCAATTTGACCTGATCAGTTTTCAAATATATTTGCTAATATCTTGTCTGAAAGAACTTTCCATGAGTGATGTGGGACATTTATTGATAAAAGACATTTTGGAATATCTCACATACATCCATAAAGGGTAATTAGTTGTGATAAAATATATGAAAAAAATATTGGAATCATAGGAAAAGACTGAAAACATAAACTCACAGGCTAATTTATACAATGTGTTACACCATGGAGCACATAATAGTATAATATAATTTGTAAACTCCAATTGATATGTGGCAATTTGGGGGGAAAACAAAGGAAAATAAAATCATTTTATAATGTATTGCTGTTTTGGTTGTTTACTAAGCCTCCATTTCTATACAAAATTGTCACTATAATTTATCTGCCATATCTACAGTATCTTTGTAGACACACCCAATTTCAAGGCATGCAGTTTACTTGGTATTGTTAGGTAAATATAAAATAAATTTCATCATAGAAACTTTTATGTTGTTTTTCCCCCCACAATCTAGAACAGAGGACTCCAAACTTGGCAACTTTAAGACTTGTGAACTTCAACTCCCAGAATTCTCCAGCCAGCTATATACATTTATTATCATTCGTGGCTTCTGTCCTAGAAACAATGTTTTCTGCATCACCATCAGCCATCAAAAACTTGGTGCCCAGTTTCACATAAAATTGAAGGTTTAGTACTTTCCTTCTCTTTCCTTGTGGAATTGCTGCCTCTTCAAAAAGAGGTGATTCTGTCAGTAAGAGATAGCAAATATAGACTGGTAACACTAAGATGTTCTTAATTTTTACCTGTTTTACAACTTTATCTGATTATTAGTAATTCATTTTAAAATGCATATAAATTTTTAAAATGATCTTTGTTTATGTGGAGTTTTGATTTCAAAGATTGTGATTTTTTTATATGTAGTATCTGTTATGCCTTTAAATGTAAAGTTTTGAATTGTTTGCTGAAAACAAGCAAAAAAAAGGGGAAATAATTATGTTTTGCTCTACATTCAAAGAAACTAGAAATGTAAATTTTCTAAATCACTAAATAAAATAAATGACAGGAATGTTGGTAAGTTTTCCCAAGCCGGTATCTTCCAGATATAGTACAATGACACTCCCCAACTTTTGCAGTCTTATTCCTAAAGTATCAAAAATGGAGTTATATAACTGACATTTTATAAGCACAAACATCTGCATAACTAGCATAGTCGCATCAAACATAACAGCCTACCAAAAGTTCAGTAATTATGGTTTTATTAATAGGAAAGCTGATTCCCAAGCTGCCTGGGGTCAGTTTATACCCTTAACTAAAAAGAGATTTTAAAATATGAAGGAAGAAGAGGGTCCTGTTGCAGCTTTATACTTCAAAAACTGCAGCCTCAGGATCAATACCGTATACACCTAATTATTGAAATCAGTGAATGGGCAATGTGATCCAGCTCTAACTGAATATGAGTCTATTAGATGAATTGCAAGTTTTCAGGCCTTCTGATTGGTTGTTCCAAAGTTAAAATGTTTTCTCTAATCCAACAAAGCAAATAAGTCAACATCCCAGCTATAAATGACCCAGAGATAAGTCTGTTAGCCTTTGCAAAAAAAACCTCTAGGAATCTTTACTTTTTTTGCTGACAATCAATATATACAGAGGGTATAATAGACAGAAAAGATGAGAAACTTTTGTTTTGCTCAGTCTCTTTCCAGAGGAAAAAGAAAGGAACAGAAGGCCAGCTAAAGTGGTAAGCAATCAATGGTTACATTTGGCTTCATTTGCTTTAGAACTGATTAATTAGAACAATTACCAGTACTAATTCTATAATCCTTGCTTTGGCAAATCTTTACCTAAAAGGATGTTCAGCACTTTATGATGGAAACTTCCCTTTTGGAAAGAAAAATGCGTGGGTATCATAATGGCTTTTTAAGTTAGACCTTTACATACTGTAAACAGCTAGTCTCCTTTCTTGGAGGCGTTGTTCCTTTATTCTTTCTCTTCATTCCACTCCAGGTTGTACTGTTCACAGAGAAACAACATATTAAATGCATTTACACATGTAATATCAGGTCTGTTTTTACTTTTAATCCATTTTTGCATCAGATATGAAACTATGCTATATATTAACTATCTTCTTTATGTAATAGCTAAACTTGTACATTGCACCATAGGTATAGTTAATAAATGGCAGATGTGTTCATACAACATGCTAAATAAAAGTAACTATATTATTGTTCAATGTAAATCACATTATTATTACTTTATACAGTGTATTATACAATGTACTGTAACTCCTGCTGGAAATAAGCTATCATAACTTCAACCTTAATGTTTCTTCTATTTTAATAAATATAAAGCCACCCTACCTCTCCCAGTACATTAAAAATATTTTAATCAGAGAATGAAATTGACTGTGAAGGGCACCAATTAGATACCATTTTTATGGTCTTGTACCAGTTCATTTTTTTAAAATTTATTTATCACATTTTAAAAATGATTAGTTGGAGAGTACTAATTCTCATATAGTTTCATTGCATTTCAAGGATGATGGATGGGAGAATTATCATAAATTGGCCTCAATCTGTTTCTAGGAATTTGGGATGTGAAAACAGTTAATAGAGTGGAAGAGAGCTCAATTGATAAGGGAAGTGTCAATACCAGTTCCTCAAAACAAAAGGAATATAAAATCCAAAGAAGCCATAAAATGACAGTGTACTATTTTAATCTTAGAGTAAGTGAATGGAAATAAATGATCATGTTTGCTAAGCTGTATGCACAATTGTTGTTATTACCTTTATTGTCAGAGTACAACATGTGTACAATGAGATTGGCTGAGCCTCCTTCATGCACCCCACCCACCCCCACAAAACTCATAGTGAGGACAGAAGTCTCTAACCCAGACCCAATCTTATTATCCTATGTGGCAAGTAGCAATGATGTAGTATAATTTATATAAGACAGGGACGCAAGAATTATGGTATGGCAATTAAGGCACAAGGCCAAGGATTGGAAAACTGAATTCTAGTCCTACCTTAAGGCACAAAACCAGCTGGTTGACCCTGGGCCAGTGACACTCTCTCTCAGCCCTAGAAAGAGGAAGCAATGGCAAATCCCTTCTGAAATCTTGCCAAGAAAACTACAAGGGATTTATCCAGACAGGTACCAGGAGTCAATGCCTACTCTACGGCACGCATGCACGCACACGCACACACACACACGTATGTATAAAGTTACTGTATGTCCTCAAGATGATAGGATCATCAGTAAACAGATGTACCGTATTTGCCGGCGTATAAGACGACTGGGCGTATAAGACGACCCCCCAACATTTCCACTCAAAATATAGAGTTTGTTATATACTCGCCGTATAAGACTACCCCCTCTTCCACACACCTTCCACTTTTGCACTTTTTTTTTTTTTGACGCACTTTTCTGCTTTGGACAATTTTGAAATGAGCTAATCCAATTTTGAACCAAGAATATGCAAATAGCTATGGAGTTTAGAAATGAGTTTTAAAAATATTTTTCATTGCTTACCATTAAGCGTAAAATATGTTGTAAATAATGTTCTGTACAAGTCAATTTACATACTCGTAGCCCCGCGTCGCGATTGGTTAAGGCGCGCGGCGACCGGATTAGTCGAGCGAGCCGCACTGATTGGTCCGCTGCGAATCCCCGCGATTGGTGGAAACTAATCGCGGGAGATTCAGCGGTGTCATTGGCGCGACCGCCGCGGCTCGAGAATAAAAAGCCGCAGTTTTTCCTTTCAAGCTTAAGCTGTATCAGGAGCCAATAAAGAGCTGAAACCAAGTCACTGACTCGAGCTTCCTTTCTCGACGGACACGACACTGGCGGCGAAGGTGGGATCCAGAGAATAACCACCGAGCACGTGTCCCGAGGAAGACAAAGGACCGACGAGATGGCCAGCATGACCCCACCAGCACCCTTCAACCCCGCTACCGAGGACTGGGAATCGTACACGGATAGATTCCTGATGTTCCTCGAAAGTAGCAATTGAAGGATGCGACGGGCAGAAGAAAGGGCCGTCTTCCTCACACACTGCGGGCCCGCAGTGTTTAAGATGGCCAAAGCCCTCGCGAAGCCAGAGGACGTGAAGGCGATGGACTGGGCCGATCTCGAGCCACTCCTTCGGAACCACTACGCCCCGCTGTGCCCATCCTCATCCGGCGGGATGAGTTCTATCGGCGAAACCAGCGGCAGGGCGAGCAGCATTAGCGACTTTATAGCCGCCTTGCGAGACCTAGGGGGGATGTGCGAGTTCAGGGACCTGGACGATGTCCTCCGAGACCGCGTGGTCCTAGGCCTCAGGGATCAGGCACTAAAAAGTCGACTGATGGCGAAAGGCAACATCGACCTCGGGGACGCCCTGGCGAAGCTTCCGCAGCCGAAGCCACCCGGAAGTCAGCAGCCAGACTTCGGAGGGCAGACAACGGGGACCACACTGAAACCCCGAGACAAGCCGACGAGAAACCACCACACACCACGGGGACCTGGACTCCGCCTCCGATACCACGGACGAGGAGGAAGACGTCCACCGACTACAAACAGGACGGGACCGGCGAGATCAGCGGGTCGTAAGTCGGGGAACCAGTGCGCCGGGTGCGGGGAAACCACTTTCGATCCGAGTGCCGTTTATCGGCGCGATCTGCCGGCAGTGCAACAAGAAGGGCCACATCGCCCGAGTCTGCCGACTCAAAAAGACACACAGCCCCCGCCGGCGAGAACCAAGCAACCGGGGACGAGACGACACCCCCGAGAACCAGAGATCGCCAAGCCGACTATCGCTGGGCCGAGACAACCGAGGACGACGGAGCGGGGAAGGCCGACAGAGAGAAGAAACCCACCAGACGGTCACCATCGGCCATGCCAAACCACGGATGCCCGGAAGGTCTACGTGGAGGTGAGCATCGAGGCGAACCATGCCGGATGGAGGTAGACTCCGGATCCTACCTCTCCATGGTCGCCTGGAAAGAACTCAAGCGCCTGGTGCCAAACATCCAGAAAAGAGGACTGGAGAACCAGAAACTGATCATCAAGGACTATCAGGGGAACCGCATCCCGTCATTGGGACCGGACAGTTCGTGGTGACTTTCAAAAACCGCACCGAAACTTCCCCTGACTATCGTGGACCGGAACCGACCCAGCCTTTTAGGACTCCAATGGTTCGCGCCACTCGGGATCGAGGTCACGGGAGTAAACCACACCACAGAGGCCGACTGGGAGCAGCAGCTGGCGAGGACTTCCAAGAAGTATTCGACGGCACCCTAGGCAAGTACAAAGGGCCCCCTATCTCTTTTAGCCTAGACCCAAATGTCGCCCCCATACGCCTAAAACCCAGACGGGTGCCTTTTGCACTCCGGAAGAAAATAGGCGAGCAGATTGACAAACTCGTCAAACAGGGGTTTTGCAGCCAATCGACCACGCCCGGTGGGAGACCCTATAGTCACCCCAGTCAAACCAGATGGGTCAGTAAGGATCTGCGGGGACTATAAGGCCACCCTCAATTGCGCCCTGCAACAAAGCGCCTACCCGTCCCAGTAGTGCAACACCTATTACACTCGCTGGGGGGGCAAGGTCTTTGCGGCTCGACCTGGCGCAAGCCTATCAGCAACTGCCGGTCGATGAAGAAACCGCCGGCGCAAACAATAGTCACCCACCGGGAGCGTTTCGTTGTAACCGACTCCAGTTTGGAGTCAGCGTAGCCCCAGGAATTTTCCAGAGCCTCATGGAGAGACTGCTGCGAGGAATCAAGGGGTGGTTCCCTATTTTGACGATGTATTGGTGTCAGCAGCCAACCAGGAGGAACTAGAGGGTCGCCTAAGGGAGGTACTAGAAAAATTCAAAGGGGCCGGGCTAAAGGTGAAGAAAGAGAAATGCCAGCTATACACAGAGCAAGTCGAGTTTCTGGGGTACCTCCTAGACCGACATGGCATCCACCCAACCGGAGCAAGGTCAAAGCCATAAAGGAAGCCCCCCCACACCCAAGAACAAAACAGAGCTGCAGGCATTTCTGGGACTGCTAAATTTTTACAATGTGTTCTTGCCCCAAAAGGCGACCGCGGCGGAGCCCTTGCATAGGCTCCTGGACAGGACGGCCAAATGGACCTGGGGGAAACGGGAGGACACCGCATTCAAGAATACCAAAGACCTGCTCACCTCGGATGCCGTTCTCATTCAGTATAATGAGACCCTACCCATCGCCGTCACATGCGATGCCTCACCATTTGGCGTCGGCGCTGTCCTCAGCCATACACTCCCAGACGGAAAAGAAGCACCCATCGCTTTCTTTTCAAGAACACTCAGCAAACCCGAAAGAAACTACAGCCAATTAGATAAGGAGGCACTGGCCATCGTCGCAGCAGTAAAGAAGTTCCACGAGTACCTCTACGGCCGCCGTTTCACCCTCATCACGGACCACAAGCCGCTGCTAGGCATCCTGGCGGGGAACAAGGCCACCCCGAACATCCTATCCCCCAGGATGACAAGGTGGTCTGAGTTCCTCGCCGCCTACGACTACCGACTCACACACAGACCGGGTAAGACGATCTCACATGCAGACGCGTTGAGCCGCTCGCCGCTTCCCGACCTAGACGACGATCCAGCTCCCACGACGACCACCCTCAGCATAGAGACATTGCCGGACCTACCCATAACCGCGTCAGACATTGCCCGAGAGACTAATAAAGACAAGCGTCTGGCGCGGGTATTACATTGGGTAGCAAGGGGATGGCCAGAGAAAGACAGCGATGAAGCATTCAGGACATTCCGAAACCGGCAAACAGAACTGTCACTACAGAAAGGTTGTTTGTTATGGGGGGACAGGGTGGTCATACCGGAAAAACTGCAAGGGAAGGTATTACAATTATTACACGAAGGGCACCCGGGGATTGTGAGGACTAAAGCTTTAGCCAGAAGCTATGCTTGGTGGCCAGGTATGGACAAGGAGATCGAGGCCTGGGTAGCCAAGTGCTCGCGCTGCCAAGAAACCAGACCAAATCCCCCCGCAGCACCGATTTTAGAATGGGAAACGCCCAGGGGACCATGGTCGAGACTCCATATAGACTTTGCCGGGCCCACAAAAGGGAACACATTCCTCATCACGGTGGATGCTTACTCCAACTGGCTGGAGGTAAGCAACATGAAGACCACCACAACAGATGCAGTAACCAAGGTCTTAAACAAACTCTTCGCAACCCACGGTCTCCCGGATGTCATCGTGTCAGACAACGGACCCCAGTTCACCTCACTGGAATTCGAAAGATTCCTAGCGGAGCGAGGCATACGACACGCACTGACAGCGACGGCGCATCCGGCCCAATGGTAGGAGCAGAACGGATGGTTCAATTTACAAAAAGAACCCTCCAAAAGATCGAACACGGGACATACAAGAAAAAATAAATAAAATGCTCCTAATACAACATATCACCCCTAACACAACGACTAACAAAAGCCCGGCCGAATTACTAATGGGGAGAAAACTAAGGTCACCACTCGACAGACTACACCCCACATACAACCCGGAAAAACCCCGGACTCATCTAGCAAGCACCGGGTTTTTGCACCAGCGACGCAGTCTATGCAAAAAACCTTACCGGAGACCCACTATGGGTACCGGCAACTATAACCCAACTGACAGGACCCCACTCCTACCGACTACAGACAACCGACGGACAAACATGGAAACGCCACATCGATCAAATAAGATCAAGAACAAAAAACACAACCGACACGCAACCAAACACAGGCGACACCGATAACACAAACCAAGAGGGGAGGGAAGACACAGAGGATCAAATAGGAAATAACCAGCAATACTCACCAGTCAACAGCCAGCCCGAAGTCTCACCAGGAAGGAACAGCCAGGCCAGCTCAACCAGCCCGGAAAGACCAGGCAGGAGCGGCGAAAGTCGCAGCTCAACCAACCCGGGTAGACCGGGAGGGAGCTGCAACAAGAGGCCCAGCGACACCTTCCAGGAGGTTCCATCGACAGGGCCAAGAGAAACAGAAGTCCCGACCGAACCGGCCGGGAACCAAACAACAACTAAGCTGCGCAAGTCAAGTAGACAAGTACGAAGCCCGCCTACCTACGGGACTACGTTACGTAGGACCGAACCAAGAGGAGGGTGTTCTGTACAAGTCAATTTACATACTCGTAGCCAGCGTCGCGATTGGTTAAGGCGCGCGGCGACGGATTGGTCGGCGAGCCGCACTGATTGGTCCGCTGCGAATCCCCGCGATTGGTGGAAACTAATCGCGGGAGATTCAGCGGTGTCGTGTCATTGCATGACCGCCGCGGCTCGAGAATAAAAAGCCGCAGTTTTTCCTTTCAAGCTTAAGCTGTATCAGGAGCCAATAAAGAGCTGAAACCAAGTCACTGACTCCGAGCTTCCTTTCTCGACGGACACGACAAATAAAATGAGAACACAGGAAACGTTCTCTTCTCAATACAGCTGATCTCTCTCTCTCTCTCTCTCTCTCTCTCTCTCTCTCACACACACACACACACACACACACACACACACCCCAAAAACCCGGACACTGAAAAGGCTGCCAAGGAACAGTATATTCAATGCCTTCTCTTTAATCAAGAAACAAGGAATTCCTTAGAATCTTTTTTTTCCCCAAGTGGCCCTCTTTAAAAAAAAAAATGGAGGTAACACTTTCATTCAAAAAGTCTTCCAGTATCTGGAGTCGCTCAGACATATTGAAGTGAGGCAGGAGAGTAAGTGAAATTTGAAATGATCCAGCTACCGTTTTCTTCCCCCGCCCGAAGGCCATTATCTCCACGTCAAAACGAACGAGGGGAGGCAAAGAAGCCAAACACGCTAAAAAGGATCTCTTTATTTTCCTACACAAGGTCACACCTACTTTTCCGCATTCAAAGGACAACCTCTCCTCACCACCACCACACACACACACACACCCCAATACCCGCAAACAATGTTCTGGGCATTAATCACCATTGCTACATTAACCTGGTAAATTTATACCCTGCCTCCCCCAGTGTTGCTTTGACGGCAGGATTTCACACAGCGGGGGCCGCTCGCTCTCTTCTCCGCTCTCCCACCGTTCGCACATGTTGGAAGCACCGTAAAACCTGATAACCCACCCGGGGGCTCCCCCATCCTTAACCTACAGCCGCCCGCATGCAAAACCTGCGTGCAAAAAGAAAAAAGAAAAAGAAAAGTACGCCGCACGTGAGGATCTTCGAATCCTCTCCTCCCCACACCGCTAAGGAAGGAAGAGGGGGAAAGGTTGCGCAGCGCGTGGCGAGTGACACCCGCCACACACACACACACACACACACACACACACACACACACACACCGCTCCCCCAGCCTCCCTCCCGGCTGCAACTCAAGCTCGAAGTGGGAGTCGGAGTCCTCCCGGCGTATAAGACGACCCCCCCACTTGGAGGCATGTTTTTCAGGGCAAAAAAGTCGTCTTATACGCCGGCAAATACGGTATTTGTAATGCTTAAGTAACCACCATGCATATTTTGCCAAAACTACTACAGTTGATAATCATACCAGGAAAAAAAACAATATTTGTCAACAATTTGGAATTGTAGTTTAAGTGCACTGGCAAGGGAAATGCTTAATTCTTCTTAACTCCTCAGTAAGCAAATCATCTATATTTCACATCCTGTAAAAAATGTTAATTGTTGGAGTTAATTCATATTTTGAAACAATAAAGTTTAATTTATTTATTGTGTCAAGGAGGATTGGAGATTGGAGTTAAATTGCTTTCTGGCCCATTTGTCCTTCACCTGGAAAAAGTTCTCTTGCTCTGGTATTCTTGTACATTATAAATTAGCAAACAAAAGGATATGCCACACATACACCAGTTGTTATTCCAGTTTAAATTTCTAATACAGAAAAGTGTTTCAATTATGTAATACCGCTTACTACTCCAGGTCAAAGTTTCTCAGATAAGAAAAAAAACACCTGTTTTCAACATTTTATTGTTTCAATACAATTAAAGAGAAATCCAACCAACATTGGAAGCTTCTGAAAAGAGTCTAGACAACCATTCGTCTGAAGTGGTGGTATAGGGTCTCCTGCTCCAGCAGGGGGTTGGACTAGAAGACCTCTGAGGTCCCTTCTAACTCTATTGTTCTGTGTTCTATATTGTGACATTAACCTCTTCATATTCTGCAATGGCCAGGAAGTTTGGAACCCCCAAAATATCTCGATTCCTCAAGAGATATTACAAAGTCAAGTGTCTCTGTCTTTTTTATGTCATTTGGTGGGATTCATAATGGAAAGCAACATACATATTCTGCTAATGAGAAGATAAATATAGAAAGCCAATAGGCTAAAAAAGCCGTTGATTATTAACATACTCCAAAGATTACATGGTACACAGAGTAGTGAACACAAAACTTTTTAAAGTTGGAGATTTTGTGCTGGAGCACATCTTGCTACTACAGAATACTAATGTAGTAATAGTACATAGTTAGTTCTCATTAATCACTTGGCCATTCCCACAATGGCAAAAGCTGCTTCAACCCCATTTACTAATATTTGTTTATATTACATCTTATGGCCTGAGAGATAGGATGCATACTGGGAATGCAGCACTGAGATGGGAGATAAAAATACAACGTATATATATATACCTGTTGCATACCTGTTATGGAGAAACTTTATCCACACTGTCGTCCTTATAGAAAGTTGAGGTATGGAAACCACAAACAAAGTTATTGAATTGAAATGTTTGCACAAGGTATGCTAATAATCTCAGTTCAAAAGCAAAAATAATTGTACAGTATTCACCATAAGGAAAAAGAAATCCAAATTTATAGGGATCATATTTTATCGTATCATATTTTATAAACTTACTGGAAACTTTCTAATTCCTCAAACTCTTCTTCAGGCAAGAGAGAGGAGGAAAGGGTTGAGGCAGGAAAATATTGGTTGTTCTTTGAGTCATTTGCTTTAAAGGCAAAATTCCCTACACATTTATTTGAACAGAAAATTTAAATTAAATAAATAAACATATTTTCAGTTCAGTTGTTTAAGGAGGATAAGAAGGAAAACCATGTTCTGCTTATTAGATTTTAGTTGTAATATTTTCTAACATTTCACATTAAGGTTGCCCCTACGTTTCATAAACCACCGTTATGATTGAAATGTCATCTTCCATACAGGATCCCTGACAAGAATACCAGTAACAAGAAGATGTTGCGATTTTCAGTGCTCCTGTTCCTTGTTGTCTTAATGCCTAGTACTGGAAAGAGACAAAGATGTCTAAGAGGGGCTGGTCACAAGCTAAGGCCTACCCCAGAGAAATACTTGCAGGAATGTACCCTATATGCCGAATGTAAGTGGTGCAAAACTGTGTTAAAAATTAGATTCTATGGGACCAACAGGCTGTACATTGATGCCTTTGTTAACAGAGGGTCTTGAAGGATTACTTTGTACTTTATCGTTTGTTCATGCCACTAATGTGAGCTAAATGTCATGATACAGTTACATACTGTATGTGTGTGTTTGTGTGTGTGTGTGTGTGTGTGTGTGTGTGTTGTATATACCCATATGCATGCACACTAGGGGCTAACTAATTACTTCTGTGATGAAATAATAACAAAGTACAGGGACTGTCAAGATTAAAATAAAAAAGCACAGAAAAGAATAAAAATGAATAAGCCAAGAAATTCAAGTCAAATTCAAGTAGAAAAAGAAAAATGATAAAGTTTACACCGAAATCATTCATAATGTCTCTTCATACTTCGTATCCTTATAAATCATTGATCTTCCATACATATCCATACATCACTTCACACACTGACTCTTTAACACTCACTCTTTAAACTTCTCAATTCACTTTTCTCTGAGTATCTCATGACTTCTTCCAACTATGACTGGGGGACTTCGTAACCCCATTCACACCTCCTTCATATCCTAGATTTGCAGTTAGCCCCTCATTCATCCACTATATAGAACAAATCACCTCAACATACTTCTTTTATATAAGTAATTCAATGAGTAAAAGCCAGTGAGGTGGGAGCCAGCACTGCTCAAGTCAGGTATATCATTGTGTAAACGTGGAGCTGATACATTCCAGGGCCAACTGGAGAAAAAAGGCCAAATATCCATTGACTCAAAAGGATAGGAGGAAACAGATCCACAATTTTCTTCAAACTCATCCCCAGTTCTTTTATTATCATGGTTCCCTAGAGCTTAATGTGCAACTATCACCCCTATAGGCATTTCTACTTTCCAACATTTGCACAACAGCATAGATGCTATCAAGTCATAATTTCTGACACGTATAATACTTTCTTTCAAGCTACTACTGATATGTTGTCACTCACCTATAGGTCAAAAAAATCACACTCTCTTATTTCAGTTCTGCTAAATTATTTCTTTTATTTGTTTTACAGATACCCCACATATATATTTTATTTTATTTTAATTCTTACTTCCTCCTACATTCCAAATTAAAAAATTTTGCTGCACACACAGAGACACCCGGATACATAGTCACTACAGATGGGCCCATAGGCATCCATTTCTGCCACCTAGCTGAGATTGTCATGTAACACTTTTTAGTAAGAGAAAGAAAGGTGAAGATAGGTAGTTAAGTAGGTAGATTGATTGATCGATACTAGATAGATTTTAAGGCAGGAAAGACATGGACATTTAGATATGAAATCAACAGGCAAAGTAAGTAATCAATTACGTAGTGGCAAATAGCTAAATGTGATTGGTTGATAGCTGTCTTTACTCAGATATTGGCATGAAAAACTGTATTAACTACTGTATTAATTAGCTGTCAGTTTTCTTGAGAGTTTCCTAGATTTAGGAGGCAGATAAGCTGAATTTTCAAGAGGATTTGCAAGAAGGGGAACAAAACAACTCTTCATCTAAAAGTGCCCCACAATTTAATTCCAATTGTAACAGTCTTGGCTTTTGTGGGTATTTAAGTAGGTCAGAGGTGTCACAGTTATAACTGTGTTAGAAAGTAAGCCTTTATTAACAATTCTTTGGTTTTTAATTTCCCACAGCTGCCTGTTGCTCTGCGGACATTACAGAAGAACTGGCTCATTCACCAGTCATTAAAGTACATACCACCTTCTGGAACAGATGTGGAAATCTTAGCCCAGCGTAGGTTTCATTTTGTTTTTATTTTCCACATGTTTCTAGGATATGTTATTTGCCATAATTCTGCCATAATTGCTGTTTGTAACAACAGCACAACATAAAGAGTTCCTGGAAATTGGGTGACATAAGTATACATTTAACACGTTATTATGGTTTGTTGTGCAATCAGCCAGATGTTTAGACTGGATTTGACATTTTTATCCAACTATTGAGTCTTTACCAAGAACCTAGGACAAGCAGATGTTGTTTGATGGCTTTAAAGGATGTAAGCTATTCCAAGTAAAGCTGTCTTTTGCAATTGACAGATGGTGATTTTATTAATGTTCATGATATTCAAGTGGTGCTCCAGATGTTGCTGTTATTCTTCTTCTAAAAGTAGAGTTATATTAAAAATTAATTTTTTATTGTCCAAAATCCAAAGATTCCCAAAGTGATTTATAGTATATTAATTCAATGCAAGGCAATTGAATTAAAGCAAATACAGGTAGCCTTTGCTAAACAACTCATTCAGCAACCATTCAAAATTACAATAGCATTGAAAAAAGTGACATGACCATTTTTCACATTGACAACCATTGCAGCATACCCATGGTCACATCAAAACTCAGACACTTGGCAACTGACTCATCTTTCTGATGAGTCCTAAGGTCATGTGATCACCTTTTGTGACCTTCTGACAAGCAAAGTCAATGAGGAAGCCAGATTCACTTAACAACCGTGTTACTAATTTAACAACTGCTGTGATTCAGCTAACAACTTTGGCAAGATGGGGCAAAATTCACTTAACTGTCTCACTTAGCTACAGAAATTTTGGGCTCAATTGTGGTTGTTAAGTCAAGGACTACTTGTAATTAAGGCAATGTAGCAAGAGAGACTAGGTGAAAAAAGGGGTAAGATGGGTGACCTATAAATTTTATAAATAAATAAATAATAACTCTTCTATTCAGCCCTTTGGTGTTGCTACCCAGGGTTATCAATGAAATTAATAAAGAATTAATGTAGCCTTGATATGAAACCTAGTATTTACTCAAATAAAATTGTAGCATAATTTTAGAATTACAAGTCTAAGGAACAACTAAATTAAACTTCCCAATTTTCCATTTGGTTTGTTGAAGATTTTTCATATAATAAAAGTGAATATTTTCTCCATAAAAACAGATGTGAAACTTATATGAAGAAAATAGAGTGCTTTTATAGGTGCTCACCAGATATTGTTCACTGGGCCCATCCCAAACAAGCAGCTGCTATTTCTTCTGTTCCTATATGCCAAGGATTCTGTGATAACTGGTAGGTGGACCTTCTTGTTGCTTTCAAAAATAAATAAATACATACAAAGATTCTGTTTGCAGTTAAATTCTAATTTTTCAGTCTTTGGGGTGAAATCAAAATTTCCAATGCAATTTCATTATTTTTAAAATCTTATTAACTTACCAGTAACTTTCTCTTAGCATTTAAAAAATGTTGAGAAGTAAACCCACATGCATTTTTCTAGGACAGAACAGAGTATTATTTACAATTCATGTAATAATATGCATCATTCATTTTAAGATGATATTACTTCAGGGGGGGAAAGAATTTGAAATGGCTTTCTATTGTTATTATTGTATTATAATAGTTTTGTTCCATAGATCAAGCTACTAATTTTTGTTTGCCACAGTTTAAAGATCTACCTGAAGTTCTTCTGTACTCTTTGATGTTTTCAAGTGTTTTTGAAAGCTGGTACTGGCAAAAGTCTTGACATTCAAAAAATAAAATTAAAAATTTAACTGGACATGTTGAAGATTTTGGGAATGGCTAGCATAGTTTTCTTTAACTGAATCTTAAATTTTCAGGTGATGCTACTTTCAGTTTTCAGGTTCTTAACGCAAAAAGATGGCCTCCTGGCTTCATTCAGAACCCCCATACAATCATAAACTCCAGATAGAGGTAGTGGGGCTGTGGAAAACTTTCAAAGAAGCATTTTACCAACCATATTGCCACAAAGTATTATCGCAAGACCCGTAGTATTTTAGAGCATGACAGTGATAGAGTGGTCTTTTTTGATCTTCCTTTCCAATTTTCTGCCAATTATATGGTTAAAACCACTGGAAGACTTTCAAAAGAAAATAAAAAAGATAAAACAGTCCCAAAGTTATCAATCAGTCCAAACCAAGGCAGAGTTCTCACTTTCTCCTTCTGGGGTAATATCAATCAAAGAGAAAGAAAGTCCAAATCTGTTTAAAATCTTATTACAATATATTCTAGTCTTCAAATCCTTAAGGCATCTGCTCCAACAAATCTTAGCATACAAATATTTTCTTTTAATCCTCTCTCTTCCCACTCATCGCTTAAAACCAATTTCCACCTAAAAAAATAGGTTTCTTAATATCCAGTTATTTATTCCGTAGGAAAAGAGGAAAGCTATCCTTTCAGCACCTTCAAGCAGCCGCTTTTTCCTCTTCTGGCAGGTATTATTCAGAAAGTCATACTTTTCAGGAATTTTATTAAATATGTCTTAGAGTCCTAGGAGCCAAGAAAAACTTTCTCCTCTCAATCACTTTCTCCACTTCCTCCTGCGCATTCTTACCCGGCTGCCAGCTTCTTTGTGGCGGCCATTACGGACCGCCGCTGCACCGTCCTGGGAAAGGGGGTTCTGCCGGCCAGGAGGGGGTCTGCAACACCCCAGTCCCTTCTCCGGATCCCCTACCTTCAGCTGCCCCTGCAGGGCAGCCTAGCTCCGCACCCGTGTGGGTCGGAGCCCCAAAAACGGCTAGCGCTGCAGGGATCGCGCAGCTTCGCAAATCCCTGCCGCTCGCGAAGCCGACAAACCGGAAGTGCACTTATTTTCTTTTGAATATTCTGGTTGTTGTAAGAAGAAAGAAGGAGAAAAGAAAAGAAAAGATTTATAATGGCTCTTTCTGTTGAGGAACTAAGAAATGGTGTGGAAGAAGCTTTCCTTTTCTTAGAAATGGCGCTTACTAATTATCAACAAAAATTACAACAGATGAAGACAGCAGAGGAACAAGAAAGAAAGAAAGGAGCCATCTTTAATGAATCTCAGAATTTGATCCAGAAAAAAGGAAGAGAGAAAGAAAAGAAAAGAAAGAGAAAAGAAGAAAACTAAAGGATTTAAGGACTTAAGATCTAAAAAAACATTTAAGAAAGGGAAAAATAAAGTGCAAAACCAATATGATGATTGTAAACAAAGGGGAAAAGAAATACGACAGAGAAGGGAAGCCGGTAAGGCAGAGGCTAGAAGAAGGGGGGTAGAAAGGTTTGTTGGGAAAAGAAAGAAAGGGAAAAGGTGGAGAAAAGCTACAATGTTTTGAAATTAAATGGAAAAAGGAATTTTTATGGATAATGGATAAAGTATAATTTTTTTTTAAAAAAAAAAAGATTTTGCAAGGTACATAAGATGAGATGGTAGTATTGCAATGGTTTAAGAGTTGATAAGAGATTAAAATGTTAAAATGTTTAAAAATGATTGGTTTAAAACTTAATAATAGGAGAGGTTTAGAATATTGTTTTAATTAAAGAGTTTAATAAAATTATGGTATTGATGTTATTATAAAATTTTTATTATAGTATTTCTTTTTAATATTTGGATTTATTCTCTAATTATGCACTTAATTGTGTTGGATGTATTAGTTAGATAGAATGTACCAAGCAAAATCTGATTGGGTATTAGATATTATTTTAAAGATTAATTTGATTAACTTAGGGGGAGATAGAAAGGCATCATACTCTGATTAATGATTTCAGGAGAAACTGATTTTCTTTTTTTTCATAAGGGATGAGACAAAGGGATGATAAAAAATGGACAAAAGATACAAATATAATGATTTAAACTAAGATGATTAATTAAGGTAGAATTAAGAAGTGTGAAATATGTGGAGAAGTTAATATAGAAGGCTTAGAATGGTAAATAAAATAAGTAATGATATGTAAGATGAGCATGAATATAATTGAAGTCCATGAAGAGAGAGACACCTGGGTCCAAGTTACTTTCCAAAAAGATATTTTTTTATGTTTTGTGTGTTGTGTGTATATGTCTTTTTGGGGGAGAATTGGTAAAACTTGTAGAAATATAGAATGAGAATAATGGTAACTAAGTCAGAAAGAATCAGATGAAATAATAATAATGATATTGAATAAGAGTAAAGAGAAGTAAAGAGAAATTGAATAAGAGGTTTTGGTATATTATATGGAAATGGTTTAAAACAGAATCATAATTTATCTGACTTGTTAAATTTACAATGGAAAAAGGTTTAAACATGTAATGAATAATGATAATTTGTGTGTTTTAAAAATTAATAAAACTTGTTTTAAAAAAAAAAAAAAAACCACTGGAAGACTTTGAGAAATGAGAAATGGAAAACAATGAAGTGCACTTTGTAAACTCCAGACCAGTGCTACCTCTCCAGGCCAGAATATTTTGATCGCTAGGTTGACCTTGCAATGATGAAGAGAAAGAATCACTCTTTGGAAGTTTGGATTTGACCACAACTCTAGTCATTAAGTATTCATTAGTCTAATAGCTATCACCTAGGAAAGTTACAGCTCTTTTTTAACATACATTCTAACATTGTAACAAGCCACATTGTTTAGATATATTATTTTTTTCTTCCCTTCCTTGTCCTGAAAATGTCCTTGTTTTAAACTTCCCTGTACATTTGTAAAGAATAATATCCAATCATATCCTAAAGGAGCATTGACTTGGTTTTTTTAAAAATAAAACACATTATGTTGCATTACATGGGGTGGTTAAAAACACAGATAAGGCCACTGCTTTGTGTTTTTTTTCTTATAGGTATGAAGCTTGTAAAAGTGATCACACTTGTGTCAGCAACTGGTTGACTGATTGGGAAATTGATGATAAAAGAGAAAATCACTGTAAGAATGAGTGCATCCCAATCAGTGAGGTAATGTATTGTATAGTAAGCTAAGTCTGAGGCATACATAGCACTCTAATGTAAAAGTGTCACATGGCTTTCTATACAAGTAGTCCTCGACTTAAAACCATCCATTTAGCTACTGTTTGAAGGTAAACTGCACTGAAAAAAAGTGACATGACCAGGTATTTTCCCACGTCATTGTAATTGTGCTTTTAAAGTTGTAGCAACATTTTGGCAGAATCTCATCTGCCATCATCAGGCTTCTGTATTGTGTTCTAACACAATACAGAATACAAACACAATACCTGATGATGGCAGATGAGATTCTGCTGAAACATTGCTACAACTTTAAAAGCACAATTACAATGACGTGGGAAAATACCCGAACAAAGCTGAATACCATACATGTAAGTACCCTGAAAACTTAAGAGTATATATATATGAGCTTCTCTGAGAAGCACAGAGCTGAAGACACAAGCCTGAAGATGATGAATGAGACTTCATCAAAGCGTTGCCTAGATACTTCCAATCTTACGCGGGAAAAACCCGAATAACCAAAGATCCATATATATATATATATTGATTTGTCTGTTTTAAATGTATGTCAAATAAATGTTTAATAAATAATAATAAAAAAAAAGAAATCTGGAAGATGTCTGTTATGGAAAGGCTCATCTAGAAATGCATGTGTTGGCCAATTCAGTGATATATCTCATGCATCTCTAGATAAGAAGAAAATTAGGATAATGTTTGCTAGAGATTCTGGAGCAAATGAAAACAAACTGAAACCCCAGTGCTGCACATGGTTCCCAAGCCACCTTCCTGTGGACAAGTGGGGTGATCCACTGAAGATAAGTCACTCCTCCCATTTCTGCCTGGAGATGGATGAAATGGATCCCAATTGCAATCAAGCTCACTCAGGATAGATCCTCCAACAGCATAAGCAGTAGTAACAATGAATTCACTCTTATCACAATGACCTAATAGAAGCACCATTGTTTCCCAATTTTGAAACTAGAAATGCATAAATATTGTAATATGAACTTAAACTGTGCAGTTCCTGGCTATCAAAGGTTCCCCACCTCCTATTTCAGAAAGAATTACTAATCAAAACGAAAACATTGGATTAAATGGTTCAAAAACCTTGGTATGATATAAAGTACAGCTCTGTTTAAAAGGCTGAAAAAAGAGAGGCTAAAATTCTACACAAAGGGTTGGTTAAGATGTGTTTCTTTTCATTTCCAGCTTTTTTAACCTCACAATAAAGCAATTGGGAGATTTCTGATATGGTGTATGCTCTGGGTCCCGAATGAGCTGAATAAATTAGTTCCCCAATCCATCCTTCCCAACTGAATCGGTCCACATTCTTCCTTACTTTTTTATAATAGCCTAGATATAAAGGAAGCTATAAGGAGGACAGTGTGGTTCTGATGGTAAATGATATTATAAACCAGACCATTTATGTCTCTCTGAATTCTAGATGTATGCCAGTGGAACTGACATGTGTGAGAAAATGTGGGGGGATTCACTGAAGGTAACTCGCTCCCCCGGCCTCTGCTTCGAGATGGATGAAATGGATCAAAAGATATTCAAGAGCCTTTCGAATAGATACTCCAGCAGCAGCAGCTTTAGTAGTAGTAGTAGTAGTAGTAGCAGCAGCAGCAGCAGCAGCAGCAGCAGCAGCAGCGATGATGTTAAAAGATTCTGCCCTCACAGGAAGCCCAGGAGAAGAGAGCCGGAGGAATAGGATAAAAGCCTGGAAAATAGTGAACGTTCAGATTTGGGTAAGTAATGTTAAATTGTTACTAGTTTTATCATTGCCATTATTGGCCTTCAGCAGCTCTAGGCATCTGTTTCTAACCACAATGATGCCTAATGGTAGAACATGTATTGCAGTGCAAACTCTGCTCCTTCATACTCAGAGGTTCATAAGGGGCAGAGTTTGTATTACAATGATGCATGTTTCTTCATTCCCTGCTTCTCTTCCCTTTATCCATCCTGCAAGGCACCTGTATCCGCGGCCAAAGCATACAAGTAAACAATAAACAAAAAATGATAAAACTTAAGACTCGGATGCAACTCACTTGGCAAATGCTTAAACATCAAAATCAGCATTTGATGTCCCAAAACTAAACAGAACTTGATAAAAAGGAAATTGTCCTTACCTAGCAGCAAGAGTTAAAGAATTAGGAACTTAAACAGATTTTTGCAAGAGGTTTCTGAATTGCTCTCAAGACTAACTGTTCTCATGATTGGAAGTGAGCTTGTGGAAATGAGACTCTAGGAATGACAAATCAAACAAGCATCAGTGCACACCAGAATATATTCAAGGGCTTGGCCATCAGAACCAAGAGTACAGCTGGGATCAAAGGTGTCTATGGAAGGAACATTAACACCATCCAAATGTGTCTAAATGACCACAGCCTGCACTTTTTGTTGTGTTTTGCTTAAGTAAAAAGGGCAAGGTTTAGTTGCCTGATTGTATTGTAGCTACCACTTTGACACTTTTGACATCCATCCCTGTGGACCTCCCTACTGGGATCCAAGCACTATGGACTTTTGTAATTGACAGGTGGAAATGTTGTCAATGTGCATATTTTCTAAGTGCAATCGAAGAGTTTTGGTATGGCACCAACTGTGCCAATAAACCATGACTGGTTTGTCATAATCTTTCAATTTTCAGATCTTGATATTTTATGATCATCTCCAATTCTTTGTCTTCTTTTCTACTATCCCCAGTATTGCCACATTGATTATTCACACTTTCTTCTTTTCAATGAGTTATTTCTGGTGTCTTTTAGGCTAAACTCCATTACTATATCAGTAGTGAAGTTCTTAGTGTTTGTCAATTCAATTTCTATTTTTTTTATAAACCTTCAGATTATCCATACAAAGCAAATGTGAGATTTTATTAGCATGGTTGTTGTTTGATAACCAAAATTTGTTTTATTCAAAATAACTGAAAACAGTACCATGACAAGGACAGCTATTAAGATGACAACAACCGTGACATCTATTAAGATGATAATGAGTCACCTTGAAAGTTTATTAATTATAATTATTATAACTTGTGTGCTACTTAAATCTCATGATTAGTTCTCAATCATCAAACAAAGAAATTATAATCAAATAAAGCATAAAAAATAAAGATAAAAAATGGCAAACATGATCTCACTTTTTCTTGTCAGCCTGGGTAAAGTGCCAGAATTGCTGGTCTTCCAGATGTTGCTGTTCAACAGCTGTAGCTCCTAGTATTTCTCACATTGGCTATGCTATCTAGGCCTCTTAAGTGTAGTGTTTCAAGAATTCTTGAAGGCTACATATTTTCCTGTTCCAGAATAGTCTAATCAAGACAGATAACCAAGTAACTCACACTGGTGGTAGCTTCTTGCGTGAGAATACTGATCAAAAAGCAAAATAAAATCAGCTGTCTATTTAATGTATTCTAATTTATTTTACCTACACAAATATTACACAGCCAATTAATAGCCACTTATGACAAAAATGGGAGAATACTTGAAACCCCCAACACACTGCTGAATTATACACTTAGGTTCTTTTAGAGCTTACTCCCAACCCTGTTGAATTATAATTGATTTGAATGGGTTGCCATGGCAATCAGATCTAAGTACATTTTCATTATTCTGGTCTTAATCACTCTATATAAAGAAGAAAGCTGTTATGGTTTTGTTTGTGAATGTGCTATATTATTTTGCTGAGCTTATATGGCACTCCAGTTGTAATTGTCTCCACACGACTATTTTTTTAACAACAGGAAGCAGCTTTGAAGTGCAGCTAATAAATAATAAATAAAAAGAAGCCATCTTGAGAAAATATGTTTATAGCAGTTGTTTTCCAAAGATATCAAAACTTACTACATCCCTCCTTTTTCAACAAGGCATCTTCCAGATGTATTTTATTATGATTCTCATCACCTACGGCTAACATGATGGATGATAGAATTTGTTGTAAAACACACCTAGAATGTATAGAGAAATGCACTAGATAATGTTTACAAATAATCATTTGGTGGGTTGAAATTTGGATTTGGAATGATATAAACTGCTATTGAGTCCCAGTCTGCATATGCATTCTCTTGCCTCAACTGGCTCACACAAAGAAATTTATGTTCATAATATTTTGCATGTTCATAAAAGAAGTCATAATTATTAGTTAAAACTTGCTAGAAGGATAGGTGATGACAGATGCTGAAAACACAGACAAACACGTATGTTGCCAAGACACTGCAGTCATAATTAGAAATGTACTTCCAGATGTACAATACCATGACCTCTGTACGAAATCAAGGGAATATATTAGGATTAGTAGAAATACTTGCCATCGTGTGTCAAGTAAATTCTTAGCGGAGGCATATTTTGGAGATTAAGTCCACTTCCTGAAATACAGTTTGAATGAAAGAGAAAGGTTGTATGCAGATAGCTGTTTATTGTAACTAATTTGCAAAATGTTTCTTACAAATTTGGTATCTTCTAAACATTATCAAAAACAGATTTTATGAATTTGCTCTTAAAACAATGCTAGCATGAAACAGTTATTGAATATGAGATGTAAATGTTTTGACTTTTTTCATCCCCCACAGTGACATATGAATTGTATGAATCTTCACCTGACAAATATCCTACCTGAAAACCACCAGGAATCAGGCAGTATCGCTTGCTCTGGCACCAAAGTAAAATTAGAAGCTATGCAAATTGCTGATTTCCAAAGTACTACTAATGACCAATAAATAAATAATGACTAAACATCCAATATTTTATCACTGGTCATTTTTATACTGATGTATATTACTTAAATCTGTCTATCACTTTTCTGGGTGAGTCTTCCTCATCTAGTGAACTTCAGGCGGAGTCAGCTTGCAACTTTCAGAATTCCTAGCCAGTGTTTTCATGTGGTGCTCTCTGTGGAAAGTCTATTCCATAGCCATCTTTATCTGCATACACTTATGGGAGTTATTAATCAGAACTACATTCAGACTTTGAGGAGGCAATGGTATCAGAAGACAAATATGGTCACTAAAGTTCTAGATTAAAAATCTATAGATATATGGGGACAAAGAAGGAAGAAGAAATGTGTCTTTCACATAAAGACATTACCTGTTTAACTCCGTATTGCTGCTGAACAAAGATACCTCTATTGACATGCTGTCATTATAGGAGGGCAGCTGCCATTCTGTTTTATGTCAGGACAAGGAAATCTCTTTCTATTCAAGGGCCTAATTGTCTCTGCACAAGTGCTTTACCAGCAAGGAGGAGGGTCCACAATGAAAACTAGGGGAAATGCACAGGCACACACCAGTGTCCCTATGAGATTAAACTTAAAAACAATTGTTAATAGCATCAAGGCATTGGGGCAACAGTAGAGGCTATTTTTAAACTTAAGTGCTACCCCAGGGGCACTTCAAAGAATGGGCTGCTGCTGAGTTGAAGTGTGTTGGTTTGGAATAGAATAGAATACTTTATTGGCCAAGTGTGATTGGACACACAAGGAATTGTCTTGGTGTAAATACTCTCAGTATACATAAAAAAAAGGTACATTCGTTAAGAATCAAGAATCATAACGGACAACACTTAATGATAGCCATAGGGTACAATCAACAATCAAATCATACTAGGAAACAGTCAATATAAATCGTATGGATACAAGCAACAAACTGACAGTCCTACAATCACAAGTGGGAGAGGATGGGTGATAAGGAATGATAAGAAGATTAACAGTAATAGTAGTGTACACTTTGTAAATAGTTGAACAGTGTTGAGGGAATTATTTGTTTAGCAGAGTGATGGCGTTTGGGGAAAAACTGTTCTTGTGTCTAGTTGTTCTGTGTGCAGTGCTCTATAGCGTCGTTTTGAGGGATTGAAACAGTTTATGTCCGGGATGTGAGGGGTCTGTAAATATTTTCACAGCCCTCTTTTTGACTCGTGCTGTGTACAGGTCCTCGATTGAAGGCAGGTTGGTATTAATTGTTTTTTCTGCAGTCCTAATTATTATTTATTCATCTCCTCATTAGTTTCTGCTGCAAGGATCCCATTCATTTTGTCTGAAGTGGAAGTAAACATTGTCCACTCAACTAAAGATACTGTCAGGGCTTCTTAAACATTCCAATTCCTTGATTCCTAAAATACTAGAGGGGTTTGTATATGAGCACCTCCAAATAAAAACTGATTTCAATCATTATTATGGAGCAAGAGAAAAATATATTACTTATTTTTAAAATTAAATTTCAATCTTTTTGTCAAAGAAAACAGCAATGGAATCATATAATTTTATCAAATAAAGATAAAAGCTGAACTTCACTGACATATGCCATTCTATAGACAGACCAAAGAACAATATTATGCCAGCCCAAAAGAGATACTGCATAATTAATTCTGAGGAAAGCCATGTCCCACTAGCTATAATCAGTGACAATAGATTGTCAGTATCAATAACTGTTTGACATATAGCAGTAAGTGTGAGCCAATAAAATGTAACAGTAGTAGTGAAGGTGCTGAACTAGGACTAGGAAAATCCAGGTTCTAGTCCTTTGTCAAGCATGGAAGTCAGCTGGTTCAACCTGGACAAGCCATTAACTCTCAGCCCAGATCAACATTGTTTCTGTGACAAGCTGAAAAACAATACTTCTCAATACATCAAGCATGCACAACATCATTATATATGTAAGAACAGAGAATGTGCTGCAAAGCCAACTTAGACTTAAATACTGCTTCCTAGTGCTTTATAGCCCTCTCTAAACAGTTTACAGTGTGACCCTATGGCCCCAACAATGTGGGTCCTCATTTTACCAACCTTGGAAGGATGGAAGTCAACCTTGAGCCAGTCAGGATCTTATTTTAGCATGTTTGGGAAGCACAGCATTATGTTAAATCATATTTGAAATGTAAATTCAAAAGTACCTATCAGAAAATATTGCACAATCAAGTTTAATCTCAGACAAGCAACAGTTATGTTTTCACACAAATAAAATCAGTAGAAGTGCTTGGGAGTAGAACTGCTAGGAAGCCAAAATCTACAATTTGTTAATCATCCTATATAGGAAAGCAGGAAACTAGGAGCTAAATAATTTATCCACCAGTGCTGATCGTTCATTAATATGTAACTGTGTTCAACATCACACTAAGCCATTTGCTTAATTAAAGTTTATTTAATAAACCATATGATGAGTCCTGCTACCTAAACAATAAGCTATTATTTATAAGTTGCAATGGTTGATTTTACACATTGCATTAAGGAATTATGTGATTTGATTTTGATTCAGTATGCTGTGTAAATCCAGCCACCATTCATTAGTAACCTAATGAATTTTGTATGATGTATAAGCTTAGCCAGTTCATTTAATAAAGCATGGTTAACTAAACAATATATCAGCAGGATACAGTAGCTGGCCAACATCAGGCTTCGAAGTTAAACAAGGTTGGCTCTGGTTAGTGCTTGGATGGGATATGAACTGAAAAATCAGGACTGAAGACTAGTTTGGGAAGTAAAAAAAATATTCTGAAAGAAGGAAGGCAATGTTAAACCACTTCACAATTTTGGCAATACCCTCATTCATTTGCCTTCTCTATATAGAAAAAATATATATGCTACCTTTAAGGTGAAGATCAGGAGTGGGATGCTACCGGTTCTGCCCATTTCTACAGAACTGGTAGCTCTGAAGAACAGCAGACATCAAACCGGTTCTGTGTTTACTGCTTTTTGGGCCATCCATCTGCCCGGGCTCTTACTTGTCCTTTATTTCCTGCTTTTTCAACCTCAGCTGCTTTGCGCGACACAGCTGAGGTTGAAAAAGCAGGAAAAAAAGTGGCTTTTCAAATGCTGCGCACTTGCGCGCAGCCCTTTTTCAACTGTCCGGACGGCACAGTTTACGGTTTTCTACATGCGTGCACAGCGTGCGCAAAACATAATCACCGAACCGGTAGTAATACCGGTTGAATCCCACCCTTAGTGACTATGTGAAACACTTACAAAGTCTTTCATCCTCTTATATGTTGAATTTCTCCTTTATTTCCCTGCTCCCTATCTTTACTAACTAAATTTGCTCAAAGGCTCCCAAAACTGCTTTATCTTCTTGCTGTCTGGACCGGAAACAGTTAATCCCAGGAATTAAAGAGCTGTGATTAGAAAGATTAAAAGAATTCCATCAAGTAGTGTAATCTGTTTCCAAATCAGAATATATGTATTGGCAAACTAAGTCAACAAAACTTTGTGAACATTCTTGTCCTCTTGCAATGCAAAGCAGAAGAGGCTTGTCTGCTTTATCAATGTACATTGATTGATAATAGCTACTATCTTTATCAGTATGAGAACTGTCACAGAATGTTTATCCTGTCACACTCTAAAGCCATCATCATTTACAAAAATTGTCATATGAGGGGGAAATACTATAAGGAAACAGGTACACTGGGGAATTCATCATGATTCTATATAAATCTTATGGGACAAAACACTTTCAATGTGCAGCTACATTCTATTGAATTTGGCTAATAATATTGTAGAGCAGGGGTCCCCAACCACCGGTCCGCGGACCGGTACCAGTCCGCGAACAAGTCCTACCGGTCGCTGGCTTGCTGGGCGCCATCTTTTTGATGAAAAGTGCTTCCGGTGAGCTTTTCCAGGTAGAAAGCTCACCGAAGCACGCTTTCATCAAAAAGATGGCGGCGCGCGCTTCCGGTGAGCTTTTCCGGAGAAAGCTCACCGGAGCACGTTTTCATCAAAAAGATGGCGCCGCCAGCTCCGTGAGCTTTTCCGGAGAAAGCCATTTCTACCCGGAAAAGCTCACCGAGGCGCTGGCGCCGCTCATCTTTTGATGAAAAAGCTCCGTGAGGTCACCGAAGCACTTTTTCATCAAAAAGATGGCGGCGCCCAGCTGATGCCGGTGCCGGGCCGCGGCGCCCAGCTGATGCCGGTACCGGGCGCGGCATAAAAAGGTTGGGGATCACTGTTGTAGAGGATTTAGCCTTCTTGAGTTTGAATGGCTGGTGGGGCTTAACAAAAGTGTTCTTGAACTGCTTTACCCAAATGATGGTTTGGAGGAACATTTAATACAATTATACAATATGAATCCTGAAAAGAAGGGGTTATATCAATTTCCTCCTTCTCTCGTAGTATTTATTGCTCATTATATTTTTATTTTATTTTTTTGTATAGCTATAACTCTATGGGACTACACCCCTTTGTAACTCTGAGTTCTTTTTGTGTGCCTGGATTACCTCCAATTCTGTCTTTGGAATGAAAATACATTGAGCTTTTGGCAAATGAAACATTTGATGATCCTCCTACTGGTAACACAGCTGTTGATGAATTCCTTACACAGACTTTTGAGTTAATTCCTGTTATAACCATTTTCTTTCATAATACAGTCATTGTTCTTAAGGGAGAACTGAGATGTATTAACATGATACTGTATAATACAGAACTTGGACATGCGTTGTTCAGGGAACTTTGCTCATAAAAATCAAAATGCCTTATGTATTTTATGTAGATGTAGTATTTAAACATTGCCTTTGTCAAAATGTCTGCCAATATCTGAAACATTACAAGGATATTTTCATATATACCAATAAATATTAGAAGTTGCTTGTGGTTGGTTCAGTAATAATAGACAAATGTTCAAATATACCAGAAGAGAATGCTTTATGCCTAATAGTTTTATGAATATGGTAGCTTTCATATAAGAACCTGTACTATGTCATGCCTCTGTCAGAATCTGACTTGGAGGGGGAAGCCAAACAGCTGACAGGGAGTGGGAGTGTGGCTCCATTGACTGTGGAAGAAACTGGGGAAGGGCAAAGTCTGACTGGGCAGAGCAGGGAAGACGTAGAGCAAGAGAGAGAGAATTCAGAGGAAGATCCAGGCCCACCTCCTCTTCATCCTAGGGCACGCGGGGAGGAATGGAGAAGGGAGCAATGTGAGTTGCGTGGCTTATGGGGAAGGAAAGGGCCCTGATTCCCTTCATTAGCTGCAGCTGGGAACACAGTGTATAAAAAAGGAAGCTGCGTACAGCAAGCTGTTGGGAGCAAACGTGATTTTATCTTGTATCATTGTGGCTTATCTGTGTTCCTGACATCTTCCCAACTGTGTGAGCTTTGCCATGCTTTCAAGTCTGAAATTCCTTCTCCTGCCCTATCAAGCTAATTACTTCAGCTTGGTTTGTTTGGATTTTTAGTTACAGTTTGTATGTACCTTGTTTTGGACTCATTTTCTACAGTTAAAGGCTGTTCCTGAGAGAGTTTTTCTCCAGCCGAAGGTAAGCTGAATATTGGGGGCAAAGTTGGAGATAATAAAGGAGCTCTTATTGCTTATTTGACTGTGTTGCCTTTGCGCCACACCCCGGGTCATCACATACCAGCTGCAGAGAACTAAATTTAAAACCATGATAAAATTAACCATTTGTTCCAAATACTGCAGTTCAGTTCTGTGAAGCTATTTTCAATGGTCCATTTCCCTATTTGTAGGATCTCTTGCCTCACAACACTTCTGTGCTCCTCACTTCAGGTGCCTTAACATCTCTTTAAAAGAAAAACACGTCATGATATTTTTAAAGCACATTTTCAGAATAACAGAACAACAAAGTTGGAAGGGACCTTGGAGGTCTTCCAGGGTCCCTGCTAAGACAGGAGACTGTATACCATTCTGGACAAATAGCTGTCCAATTGCTTCTTGAACTGTTTGAATATTTTTCTTTCTGTTGCCACTAGATAAATGCAACAATAATTCATATGAATGTAAGAATTCATACAAAAAGAAGTATGTTTTATTTATGCCAGACTACAGTAGTTTGGAATAGGGCAAATTGTTGCTTTCTTATTCTTAGCCTTGGGCTAGGAATAGAAAGCCACAGATTCTCGTCCTCTTTTGCCCGCAGAATCCAGCTGAGCAATTTAGACCATTGTCCATGTCTCTTAGCCCTAGACTAGACACTAAAGTTGAAAAACATGGTGGGATTCAAATATGTTTACCACCAGTTCAGTGGGTGTGGCTTGGTGGGCGCGCATTGCGCACATGTACCAAACACGCACTTTGCACAGGAGCAGAGGCATTCTAACTCACCTCCTGCAAGCCTGCACAATCCAGCAGTTGCCACGCAACACTCTTCTGTGCTGTGCAAAGTAGCTGTGCTTCAAATTCAGCGGATAAAGGTGAGTATGGGAGCCCGGGCGGTCGGGTGGGCCCAAGAGCAGAGCGGTGGAGAGAACCGGTTCAGTCTCCACTGCTCATAGCTGCTACTGGCTCGTCAGAACCAGGCCGAACCAGTAGAATACCAAAACTGATCTACCAGCCTGAACTAGACCAGTGGGTAGATTAAGCCCTAACCTTCAATAAAGAGGACTTAACTGTGAAGTGCATTGATTTGGACTGATAATTCCTAGGTTTGCAATTTCACAGAAAAGAAAGACACAATGTCCTCGACTTACAACAGTTCATTTAGTGACCGTTCAAAGTTACAATGGCAGTGAAAAAAGTGACTTAAGACTACTGCAGCATCCCTTACGACTACTGCAGCATCCCAATGGTCATGTGATCAAAATTCAGCTGCATGGCAACTGATTCATATTTATCACAGCTGCAATGTCCCAAGGTCATGTGATCGATCCCCTCTTGCACGTTTCTGACAAATCAAGTCAATGGGGAAGCCACAGTCACTTAACAACCATGTTACTAACTTATCAACTGCAGTGCTTCACTTAACAAGTGTGCACAAGAAAGGTTGTAAAATGGGGCAAAACTCACTTAACAAATGTTTCACTTCGCAACATAAACTTCAGAATAACTTTGAAGGATTGGCGAGTGGAACCAATTGTGATATAAAGATTTGAAATCATGGAGGCAATGATTTGCAGTTCCCAGGTTACAGAGAACTATTATGTAAACATAGTTTAATACTGCTGCTCTCCCATTGAGAAATTGGCCAAATTCCATAAACTTGGAAGGGCAAGAGGAAAAATTCTAGAGTTGAAGCTGTGAATGTAAATATATAGACTTTGACTTCACTGCAGTATAGTGGCAGCCAATTGTTATATTTAAGTTTTCATTCATGTGAAAAAAGAAATCTAATCTACAAAATGTGTCCAAGATTTTTCACTCACGACAAGTGCTAAATAAAGAGTTAAGTGTCTGGACAGTTTGCTTCATTGCTGAACACGGGTGTGAAACCTCACAGAAAATGTGTAGTGCAATGTCAAAAGAATGTTAAAAATAAAACCGGAGTGGTAGCTGTGTTAGTCTTGTGACTTACGATAGAAATATACAATATTCAAATTGTATATTTATTCCAAATATAAACTTTGGAGTGCAGTTATTTTGTCTAAATTAATACAAGATTTGTTGTTTCAAGAACACGAGGAACAGTGAACAGGAGCACAGGCTAAGACATGTTAATACTAGAGTTTGTGTAGACATAATAATTACCCATTTAATCAGCATTAAACTTGGCCTCTAGTATCACATTTGTGTCTTCAAAATATTAAATGTCCTTCTTAAACAATTTGGGATAGAATTATTAAAAGAAAGAATCTTCATCTAAATTTAAAAGTGAAGGTGATACAAAATATAATTTACTAAATTCAAAACAAAGGCATTATAGAAATGAGAACTTTAGCAAATACAGTGGTATGAGGCATGAGACTTTCAGCACTTCAGTAGATATTCAATATTCACGATTCATTTTTTTCTCTAGAACAGGGGTGTCAATTTCGTTGAGAGCCGCATCATGGTTGTGTTTTGACCTTGAGGGGCCAGGGTGGGCATGACAGTTCGATGTCACTCGTGTTGGGGGCACCTGTAGTGGCCCAAGCGCTGTGCCAGCGAAAACGGGCTCCCGAGCTCCGTTTTCAGCTGTGATGGCCTCCTGCAACCTTCTGCAAGTGAAAACAGAACTTAGGTGTTCCATATGTGGCCCTTGCAAGCTCCATTTTTGCTGGCAGAGAAACTGCGGGCCAGTCCTTTGCTGTTTCCAGGTCAGTCCCGTGGGCCAGATCTAAGCACCCCGCAGGCTGGATCTGGACCCCGGGCCTTGAGTTTGACACCCCTGCCGTATAACTTTTTTTTTTAATTGGAAACAATATTCCACAATTTAACATTATCTCTCTTTGAGTTGTTATATAAGAACACTTTAGTGAATATGCTGTAATTTATGAGGAAATAGCCTTGAATAAAACATGATTTTTCTGCCTGAAAATTTGGTAAATGGAGAATGGCTCTCAATAGCAGAAGGTATAAAATGCAAAAGTACTTTCTCCTGTGACCGTAACTGTATTTTGAGTTGATTGATTCTTTGATAAATAGCCAGTGGCTTATATTTCCCACTTGTTTTTCTAAGATATGGATATCTTCCCTGGGAATCTACAATGACTAATAAAGGTTATGTTCTGCTCATCGGAGCATATCTTCCTGAAAAGAAGGAAGAAATGCGATAAAATTTCCCCAATGACCCAGACGTAGACTTAAGTTGAAAACAAAATTCATTGTTCTGTGCCGCTATAAAGAGAGTCATAAGATCAGGGAAATTTGTAGAGAAAGTTTGTTGGTGAAAGAAATGTAAAATACCGCAGTGTGTGAATAAAATACTGTAAAGTTAATTAAGAGTAGAAATGTTTACACTTCAAAACAACAGATACATTTATTAAGGAATTTACCTGCTTTGAGAAAATGCTTATATTTCTGAGCTATCTTCATACTAGGAAAAAAGGAAGCAAAATTATTGCTCATCCTATAGGAAACAGCTTGCATCTTTAAAGGATCTCTAGTAATTGACTATTCCCTCTATGATTAATTCTATTTTTGTGTGTGCATTTCAGGGTAAGGCAACGTAAGTTGCTGTATCTTCCTGTAAAATAATTGTTTCTATGTGATGGCCCTTATAAACAGGAAGCTGTATATACAGTACACCTTTACCTCAGTTCAGTGTTGAATCAAGAATAATACTTTCAAGTCAACAATGTAACTGAAAAAGTATTATGTGCTTTAATTAATCCTTTCCCTAAAGACAAGTACTTATGACCACAATTGAGCCCAAAATGTCTGTTGTTAAGTGAGATATTTTTTTGTGAGTTTTGCCTCATTTTATGACCTTTCTTCCCACAGTTGTTAAGTGAATCATTGCTGTTGATAAATTAGTAGCCCAGTTGTTAAGTGAATCTGAATTCCCGATTTACTTGTCTGAAGGTCGCAAAAAGGGAATCACATGACCTTGGAACACAGCAATGGTCGTAAGTATGAACCAGCTGCAGAGTATCTAAATTTTGATCACATGATCATGGGGATGCTATAAAGATTGTAACTGGGAAAAATGGTCATAAGTTAATTTTTTCAGTGTAGTTGTAAGTTTAAACAGTCACTAAATGAACTATTGTAAGTTGAAGACTTATACTGCATCAAACATCTACCTTTGTATATGCTTGATTAGTGGAAACAATAACAATAACAGACTGAGTTTCATGTTTAATGAATAAAGTATATAATAATAATAGAAAACTATTATAAAAGAAAAAATTATAAATGAATAGGAAAGTTATTCTGATACCTAGATTACATTATGTGCTTAGTTACATTTGGCCAAAAAATTGAACAAAAAAACCATAAATCAAATTGCATTACAATTTAGTGCAATGCATATGTAATTGTCTATTAAATAAGATTGCATTCCATTATTCTTTTTGTATGTTTTTGTATTGGTTAACTGCAGAAATCCTCCCTTTTTAATTTGATACCTGAAATCTAATTCATTCTCTACTTTCTACTCTGCTATATTTCCAGAAATATGGTTTTTGAGTTTTTAAGTGCTAAGATTTTTTTAAAAACGTGAAGCCTTTGATGGAGTTATAGAAGATACTAAAGCTTTCTGTTCTAAACTTTTTGCATATCATCCACATTTATTTTTGTATTTTCTTTTAACTTATATTAATAATAAATTGTCACTTTAGTTTCAATAAAGCCTAAACAATTAAGATAACAAATATTATCATGTCAACTGTATTTTTATCATTCAATTTACACAAATCTATTCATTTTGTAAGATCTGTATGTTTTAAAGATACATGCTATAGCTGATTAAGACTATTAACTTCATTTTTACAAGTGTTTCCCCATGAGTGTGTGTATGTGTGTGTATTACACACACACACACACACACACACACACACGTATGTGTAGACTTTTTTAAAATAAAAAACTGTTCCAGACTGTTTGCCATGAAGGCAAAAGTCAGATTTAAATTTTCTGCCCAAATATGTCTACTTTCACTGCTAAAATAGTAACTTAAGTTTCTACTATGATTATAAACAAGAACTTGCAAGGATTGCATGGATCCTAAATAATGATTTTCATATTGAGTCCAGGGTAAATAATCACAACTTTAGGAATAATTAATGTAATTATCTAAATGTCCAATCCAATCACTGGAATGGTGGGAACTTCATGAATCTCTAAATGCCCTCCTAAAAACTATGCTTTTACAGTTCTTCACATATATAGTATGATGGGTTGTCCAAGTAAAAGCAACAAAGATGATTGGAGACTGGAGGCTAAAACATATGATGAATGGTTGTAGGACCTGGGTATGTCTAGTTTAATGAAAAGAAAGACTAGGGGGAGACATGATAGCAGTGTTTCAATAATTAAGGAGCTGCTACAAATGAGAAGAGGTGAACCTATTCTCAAAAGCACCTGAAGGCAAGACAAGAAGCAATAGACAGAAACTAATCAAGGAGAGAAGCAGCCTAGAACTAAGGAGACATTTCCTGCCAATGTGAACAATAAAGCAGTGGAATGGCTTGTCTTCACAAGTTGTGAGTGCTCCATCACTAGAGGTTTTCAAGAAGAAATTGGACAGCCATTTGTTCAGAATGGTATTGGGTCTCCTGCCTTGAGCAGGGGGTTTGACTAGAAGACCTCCAAGGTCCCTTTGAATCCTGTTATTCTGTTACTTTTTTATTTGGGAGTAGTCTCTTCCAAAGAAGAGGCACAATCTTCCAAAAGATTCAACTGTACGTTCGCTGCAGATGGCCTTCCATCAGTGGCAGAACCCATTAGAAGGCACCTCTCTCTGATCTCATTGGGCATATTCCAATTGTTACATTACAATTAAAAATTGAAATATATTTTACTATATAATTCTATCAGTTTCTACTTGGGAATAAGCTACATTGAGATGAGAGTTATTAACTGGGCACATCTTTATAGGATTGTACTGCTAAATCAGTGATAAAGTTTGCATTTACAACAACTTTACAATAAAATTGTTGTTGCAAACCACTTCCACAATTAATTAAACCAGTTGCTATATTAATCACTATGTTTAAAACATGCTGCAATTGTGCCACCTGTAGGAATATACATTTATTGAAATACTTAAAGATTTCCTCCTACTGATTACAGCTCATGAAAACCCCAAATACACAATCTCAGAAAATTAGAATATTACATGCAATCAATAAAACAAGGATTATACATAGAACAATATCGGACTTCTGAAAAGTATAAGCATGCATATGTACTCAGTACTTGATGTGGGCCCCTTTTGCAGCAATTACTGCCTCAATGTGGCATGGCATGGAAGCGATCAGCCTGTGGCACTGCTGAGGTGTTATGGAAGACCAGGATGCTTCAGTAACGGCCTTCAGCTCTTCTGCATTGTTCGGTCTCATGTCTCTCATCTTTCTCTTGGCAATGCCCCATAGATTCTCTATGGGGTTCAGGTCAGGAGAGTTTGCTGGCCAATCAAGCACAGTAATCCAACGGTCATTGAACCAGGTTTTAGTGCTTTTGGCAGTGTGGGCAGGTGCCAAGTCCTGCTGGAAAATGAAGTCAGCAATCCCATAAAGCTGGTCTGCAGAAGGAAGCATGAAGTGCTCCAAAATCTCCTGGTAGACGGCTGCATTGATAATGGACTTAATGAAGCACAGTGAACCAAATACCAGCAGATGACATGGCTCCCCAAATCAACACAGACTGGAAACTTCACACTGGATTTCAAGCATCTTGCAGTGTGTGCCTCTCCATTCTTCTTCCAGACTCTGGGTCCTTGGTTTCCAAATGAGATGCAAAAGTTGCTTTCATCAGAAAAGAGGACTTTGGACCAATGAGCAACAGACCAGTTCTGTTTTTCCTTAGCCCAGGTAAGACGCTTCTGACATTGTTTGTTGTTCAGGACCGGCTTGACAAGAGGAATACGACATTTGAAGCCCATGTCCATGATCCGTCTGTGCTATTGATGCACTGATTCCAGCCTTAGTCCACTCATTGTAAAAGTCCCCAACACTTTTGAATGGCCTTTTCCTGACAATCCTCTCCAGGCTGCGGTCATCCCTGCTGCTTGTGCACCTTTTTCTTCCACACTTTTCCCTTCCACATAACTTTCTATTCATGTGCTTTGATACAGCACTTTGGGAACATCCAACTTCTTTTGCAATTATCTTTTGAGGCTTTCCCTCCTTATGGAGGGTGTCAATGATGGTTTTCTGCACAACTGTCAGGTCAGCAGTCTTTCCCATGATTATGATTCCCACTGAACCAGACTGAGAGACCTTTGCAGGTGTTATGGCTTAATTGGCTGATTAGAATGGAACACTTTGAGCCTAGAATATTGAACCTTTTCACAATATTCTAATTTTCTGAGATTGTGGATTTGGGGTTTTCATGAGCTGTGAGCCATCATCATCTCAATTATGACAAATCATGGCTTGAACTATCCTGCTTTGCATGTAATGAGTCTATCTCATATATTAGTTTCACCTTTTAAGTTGCATTCCTGAAATAAATGAACTTTTGCACGATATTCTAATTTTTTGAGTTTCACCTGTACAATTGAGCCCAGAATTTTGACAGTAGCCATTATAGTGGTTAAGCAAGATGTTCATGTGACCAACTCATTCAACAACTTCCATCCCAGCTTTCCATATTGTGATTGTTAAGTGACCACATGAGGCTCAACACCAATTGGCATGTGGAAACTTGTCAGGGGTTAGGAGGCCTTAGTTGGCTAAGCCCACTGGCACAGGGGCCTTCCCTGTACCACTGCTCCCAAACAGCTGGGCCTTCTCTGTGTACCACCATACCTGGAGGGGCCTACCTTGCAAAATAAATGTTGATGATGGCTAGTCCCAGGGGTGGGATTCAAATTTTTTAACAACCAGTTCTGTGAGCATGGCTTAGTTAGTGAGCATGGCTTGGTGATCATGTTATTGGCTGGGCGTGGCCAACTAAATATCACTCACATCGAGGCACACATCTCCTTGCCTAGCCTCTCATGACTGTGGGGATGCTACAACAGTTGTAAGTGTGAAAAATGGTCATAAGTCACTTTTTTCAGAACCATTGTAACTTTGTGAATGGTCACTCCACACAAGCAAAGTAGCAGCAAGGGAGCGGGAAAAAAACTCCAGAGACGTTCCTGAGACAGGAAGTCTAGTCCTGCCAAGAATGTAATAAGGGTTAATGGAGAGGCAGTTTCTGTAAGCAACTTCAGAATGTTTCCTTCCTGCCTTCCTTACAGGATTAGGCCAGTAATTTCTTCTAACAACCGGTTCTCCGAACTGCTTAGAATGTTAACAACCGATTCTAGAGAATAGGTGCGAACTGGTAGAATCCCACCCCTGGCTACTCCCCTCAATCCTTGAGAGTCAATATTGACCATTTTGGAGAAGCCTGAACCACGCAATGCAAAATTGTATACAATATAGTGTTTCAAAAACAAAGAGAATTAGTATCTGTTTATCAATTTAAACATTAAAATGAAATTTTCCAATGGAAAGGTGAAAAGTTGTTATACATAGTGACTTAGTGATTACATATGCTGTGTCTATTTTCTTAACTTATCCTAAAGAGAAACCCATAAATTGATCTTAAGGCTGATTTGTGTACTGCATACAGGACAGATAGTCCTAAATTCTAGAATTACGACCATAATTGAGCCCAAAATTTATGCTGCTAAGTGAAACACTTGTTAAGTGGGTTTTGGCCCATTTTTCGACTTTTCTTGCCACAGTTAATCATTGCATTAAGTTAGTCACATGGTTGTTAAGTGAATCTGGATTCTCTATTGCCTTTGCTTGTCAGAAGGTAGCAGAAGCTAATCACATGACCTCAGGACACTGCAACCGTCATCAATATGAACCAGTTGCCAAGCATCTGAATTTTGATCATGAGACCATGGGGATGCTACATGTGAAAAATGGTCATAAGTCATTTTTTTCAGTGCCGTTTTAACTTTGAACAGCCACTAATTGAACTGTTGTAACTCGAGGACTACTCATATTAGGTTAGAGTGATTAGCTAGCTCAGTACATTGTAGTGTGTAGACTTCAACTCCCGCCAGCCTCATGGGGAATTTTATAGGCTGGCTGGCTAGAGATTTCTAGGAGTTGAAGTCCACTTTTCTTAAAGTATTTGACAAACGCCGGCTAGCTTATGGCTCAGCGAATCCTCCAAACTAGGGGTTTCCAACCTTGGCAACTTTAAGACTTGTGGACTTCAACTCCCAGAATTCCTCAGCCAGGCTGGCTGGCTGAGGAATTCTGGGAGTTGAAGTCCACAAGTCTTAATGTTGCCAAGGATGGAGACCCCTGTGGATCAAACATCAAACAAAGTTATGGTAATTATGGGGTCGTAAAAAAAAAAAAAAGCTGCGCTTCAACTTCTTAGCAACGCGCCATTAAAGTCAGCGGCCTCTTCCACACACACAGTCGGCTCCCTTCCCTTGCAACCTCCATCTGTCGCGCGGCCTAAACCCTCCCGCGGGGAAAGCCGCCTTCCAGCTGCTCCGTCACTGTACGCAGCAGCAGCAGCAGCAGCAGCAGCAGCAGAGCCTCAGGCGGTGAAAGCCCTCTCGGCTGCCGTGTCGCGTCACGGGTGCTCCCTTCGCCGCCCGGCTCCTCCTTTCCTCCGGTTCGCCTTTTCCGCCCCTCTCTCTGCAGCCGCGTCTTCGGCGCTAGGTGCGAATTTTTGGCGGCTGCCGCTTACATTTTGCAGCTGAGGAATTTTATTTTATTTTATTTTTTTTTTGGGGGGGCTCCAATTTGTTTTGCGCGCCAGTGCTCCGGGAACGGAGGGTCTCGCTGTAGAGCCTCTTTTGATTATTTTTAAAGGCAGGGAAATGAAATGAAATGTAAACAACTCTGGCCCGCCTCAGAAGTGAGTACCGGAACACCAACAACCGTGTGTAGGCTCTCAAAGGTCCGCCGGGGCTGTAAAGCCTCCCCTGGACCTCCGGTGGCCGTGCCTCTGAGGGCGGGGAGGGAGACCTGAACCCCAGCCATAGTTTAAAAAGAATGACTGAAGGGGGAACAAAGGGAGAAACTTTGAAATGATGTACAATGCAAAATGTAATGTGAAACAAAACCTTAAAAATGCTAGGTATGAAAAAAATGTCCAGCCAGATGTTTTGTTTACTATACAGGATTGGCCTGCTGTACTATTTCTCTCTGCTGTACTATTGATTTCTTCAAAAAAAAAACATGCCACACAACTAATGGTTAAACAAAATGGAGACAAATGTATTGGTAATTATCAGATCATGATCTGATGGAGTAACTAAGGAATGAGGGCAGTTTAAGAAGGTAGTCAACTGCAGGGCTGGACAGTAGATAGAAAAAAACTAAATGTAATTTGCTATCGTTTAAACATAACCACTTTTCATGTATTACACCAGCAGTCCCCAATCTTCCTGGTACCTGGTACTAGTTTCATGGAAGAGCATTTTTCCTTGGGGTTGAGTGTGGAGCATGATTTCCCATGCAACCTAGATCCTGTGCATGCGCAGACGAAGCTTTCTCGCTTCTGTTCCTAACAAGGCACAAACTGGTATTGGTCTGTGGTCCAGGGTATGATTCAATGGTTTTTATGTAGTCTCCCTTTTTCATTTATGATATGAAAATGGGAATTGCTCCCAAACTCAAATTTGACCTGAAGATCCTTCAGAGTATTCTTACTTTAATTAAAGAGGGAAGAATTGAATTGTGGTAATTAATCTTACTCATGGTCAACAGTAATTTCATAGTTAGGCCTGTCATTTTCATGTGTTCCTGTTTCTCCTAGGGTAGCACCGGGAGCTGATGAGCATCAGTCATTCAGTTTCTCTGTGACCTTGTCAAGCTATCATGGCTTGTGTGGCTTGCCCCAGCACAAGCGAGTTCCCTTTCTTGGCAGACAGGCATGCTTGTCTTTTATTAGCCCAGATCAACAAGCTGAGATGCGGGCAACACTTCTGTGATGTACAGCTCCAGGTTGGTGAAGGAGCATATAAAGTCCACCGTCTCGTTTTGGCTGCAAGTAGCTCTTATTTTGCTGCTTTGTTTGCTGGAGGGATGAAGGAGTCTTCAAAGGATGTTGTGCAGATCCTGGGTGTGGATGCTAAAATTTTCCAGATCCTCCTGGAGTTTATTTATACAGGTAGAAGAATTTCTAATTTTTTCCTTAACATGCTTTGGTTAATGTCTTAGTTACCTAGTAACCTGCAAATTGAATGTTTTGATTCAGTTAGTACTTGCTGAGATAAACACTATTTTGCAAATATCCATCTTTTGTCTCAGATTAATTTAAAAAACAGGATGAGTTACAGGTACATAGGATGACATGGACAAATGTCTGTGTTTTATTCACATAATTTGTGTGGAGCTACTGTCTTTACATGGACACAACATCTGGAAATAGATTCCATTAAATTCAATGGCATTTTGTCAAAATATGTTTAAGCATAAATTACAAGTCTGTTTTGCTCTGTTCCTTAACATAATGGTAAAGAACCTATGACAGTTATTGGATACAGAATTTCTTTCCTATACAGCACACTTATTTTCATAAATAGCTAAATGAAGTTTATCTGGACTGGTTTCCACATTTAATTTCAAGGGAGAGACTGCCATATAAAGCCAGTTGTTTGTACATTAAATCAGTATTTCAAGGATAAAGCTTTCTCTCTGAAATAGTTCTCAGAAACGTGAGGAAAAGCATTAAGTTTTTCAAATTCCTATATATAGTATGAAGAGATGTTGAAACAGATTTAATCAACAGCTTTTGTGGTAGAAATCTTCACTCTGTGGCATTGCATTAATAAATGTACTTTTCACATGTAAAGGAGTACCTTTGTTCACTGTCTTCATTATTTTAATTGCTATGGAATCTTATCTATTAGCAGTGTACATCAATATCTTTCAAAAGATGGTCACAATTATGGTTGCTTGCAGACAAGCTATACAGATGGTTCTTGTTACAACCATAATTGGGATTGGAACTTCCATTACTAAGCAGCGCGGTCATTAAATGAGACAGTCCCAATTTTAAAATATTTTTTTGCTGAGGTCATTAAGCCAATCTGGCTTTCTTTATTGCCTTTGCTTGTTGGAAGTCCCCAGGTAAGGTCATAATCATGTGACCTTGGGACATAGCAACCATCAAATACTTGTTAGTTGCCAAGTATCCAAATTTTAATCACATGATCGTGGGGATGCTGTGATAATCATAAATTCAAGGGTTTGTTGTAAGTCACCACCGTCATAATTTTGAACATTAGTTTCATAATTTGAAACTAAGGGTCATAAATTGAGGATTACTTGTATACTTAACAGTGTTGGTAAGATTTCATGCCAGCTAAAAATCTTTCTTCCCTTTTCAGGTATTGTCAGCATTAATGAGAATAATGTCCAGGAGTTGATTGTGGCAGCAGACATGTTTCAGCTGTCAGAGGTGGTGGACCTTTGTTGTGAATTTCTAAAGGGACAGATTGATCCTATGAACTGCATTGGACTCTTCCAGTTTGCTGAGCAAATTGCCTGTCATGACCTGCTAGAATTCTCAGAGAATTACATCCATGTCCACTTCCTGGAGGTTCACAATGGAGATGAATTCTTGGCATTGACAAAAGACCAGCTGATTAAGATATTGCGAAGTGAAGACCTAAGCATAGAAGATGAGTACCAGGTTTTTATGGCTGCCATGCAATGGATTTTGAAAGACTCAGGGAAAAGAAAGAAACACGTTGTGGAAATATTGGATGCAGTGAGATTTCCTTTATTACCTCCACAAAGACTTTTGAAGTACATAGAAGGTAACTTCTTGAGATCCAGTTTGGTGTAGAGGTTAAGGTTCTGGATTAGAAATCAGAAGTTCTAGTCCTCCCTTAGGCACAAAAGCTAGCTGGGTGACTCTGGGCCAGTCGTTCACTCTCAGCCCAACCCATCTCGCAGGTTGTTGCTATGGGGAAAATACGCTAACTTGAGATGCATAAAATCAAGGCAGGGCATACAGAATATAAATCTAATAATAAATTGTAGAATAATTATAGGATATTCAGTTACCCAATATAAGAATTAAAAACTGGTTTTATGAAAACTTATTAACTACACAAGTTCCCCTATGTTATGTAATAGTACCCTGCCCTATAACATGAAATTTCTGTAATATTAGAACTGTTACTGTATTTATTACATTTTGTATGCTGTCCTTCGATAAGTTTTCTTGGTGGCTTATTATACAACAGTATTACTACAAATTAATAAAAAAACAATAAACATATCTATTAAAATAGAATTTGTGTATAATACAAATTGAATACCATAAATAACTCATGACATGATGCAAAACACAGCGGCACTTGCTTTTTACAATCAGGAAAATACCTGATTTTTTTTTTATTTGAAGGAAAACAAGGCATGGTAAATCAAGGTGAAGTAGGGCAGAAGAGGATGGATTGGTCATCAGTGTTTATTTCTTCTTATGTGAGAATTGATAGGTAAGGAAATTTGGCATGAACTAAAAAGTGAAGATCCAGATTCTGGTTAAGTTTATAGCTTCTATTTTGTAATCTGGCCTAGTTTTGTGAGAGCTGACTGCTGTCCTGTTGAAGATGTTGTGAGACAACAGTATTTGATATGAAATCATGAATTTCAACAGGCATCCAAATTTAACAGACTAAACTAGACTGAATAGCTAGATTTCTCCATGCTGGTTTCCCCTGCTTTATAGCCCCATTGTGGATTACCCATCTCTCTCTTTTTAGGGTGACAGAGGATCAGAAAGGGACATCTCATGTTCTTTCCTGCTAATGGAAGAATGCAGATGCAGATTAATGCTTTGCTTTGCTTTGTTTAAATCTTGTCTAGTCATATATGGAACAGTGTCCTCGGAATTAATCAGGTTTTCAAAGGGGACCATCTGCAATATAAGGACCAAAAGATATTAAGAAATTAACATTTAACCAGTGACTAAAAAAACTACAGCAAAACACATTTTACTATACAGATAATCCTCAACTTACGACCACAATTGAGCCCAAAATTTATGTTAGCTAAGTGAGACATTTGTTAAGTGAGTTTTGCCCCATTTTACAAGCTTGCTTGCCACAGTTGTTAAGTGAATCACTGCAGCTGCTACGTAAGTGAATCTGACTTCTCCATTGTCTTTCCTTGCTGTTACAAAAGGTGATCACATGACCACTGGACACTGCAACCGTCATAAGTATGAGTTGCCAAGCATCTGAATTTTGATCACATAACCATGGGAATGCTGCAATGGTTGTAAGTGCGAAAAATGGTCATGTCACTTTTTTTTCAGTCCTGTTGTAACTTTGAACAGTCATTAAGTGAACTGTTGTTAATTCGAGGACTACCTGTGGTTGATATTGTCAGCCCTGTGAGATAGTTCAGAGAAGAAGCACAGCTACAAGTACTAGCTCTTTATTTTATTGTAAGGTTACATTAACAAACCTTGCAAGTTTATAAGTTTCTTTCCAGCCCTCACCTGTAGCTCTTCCCTTTGTCTCTCAAGGTCATTTCCATATAACATTATAGACAGCTTTTTTGGCCATTTGCAGTGTCCTTAAATCACGTGACCGTATTCTACGACAGTTTTCCTGAAAACTGGTCCTTCCATAACCAACTACAGGTAGTCCTCGACTTACGACCACAATTGAACCCAAAATTTATGTTGCTAAGCAAAAAATTTGTTAGGTGAGTTTTGCCCCATTTTACAACCTTTCTTGACACTTTTTAAAGTGACTTACTGCAGACATGAAGTGAGCCTGGCTTCCCCATTGATTTTGCTGGTCCCGGAACACTGCAACCGTCATAAATATGAACCAGTTGTCAAACATCCAAATGTAAATCACATGGCCCTGGGGATGCTGCAACGGTCGTAAGTGTGAAAAATGGTCTTAGACCACTTTTTTTCAGTGCCGTTGTAACATTGGGCAGTCACTAAATGAGCTGTTGTAAGTTGAGGACCACCTGTATGGGTTTGCTTAACAATTGCAGCATTTGTACTTGTGGCTGCAATGTTTGCAGTGGTGCAAAAAAAAAAAAAGAAGTAAAATTGGGTCAGTCACATGACCAATCCTTTTATAACCATTATGACTTACAGCCATAATTGGCAGGTTTCATTACAGTCATAACTCAAGGATTACCTGCATTTTACTTATTATTTTCTTTCTTTCTCAGGGATTTCAGATTTCAGCCTTCGAGTAGCCCTGCACACTCTGTTAAAAGAATATTGTGAAATTGGTCAGTTTCCCAAAGAAAATAAGACGAGCAGTTTTCTCCAGGCAACTAAGACACGTCCACGAAGAAAAGCTAGGAAGTACATTTATGCAATAGGTGGGGATTCTTCTTAGCTTTTAAATATTTGGAAACCCCTAACTAGTCAAGAAATGCCTACGAAACAGCTGATTGTTTATCCTGTTCCCATGTCTTCTGTAGGTGGTTATACTCGGTTGCAGGGAGGTCGTTGGAGTGATAGCAGAGCTCTCAGCTGCGTGGAGCGCTTTGACACTTTCAGTCAGTATTGGACTACTGTGTCTTCCTTACACCAGGCTCGCAGTGGCCTGGGTGTTACAGTAGTTGGAGGAATGGTCTACGCTATTGGAGGTAATTAAAGAATATTGAGAAAACTATTGTTTCTATTGCTCCTTTGATAGCTGTTCGCCCTGTAAGTCTAGACAAGAAGCCCTAGTTCCATCTGCATTGTAATAGTGCATTAAAAGAATCTTACAAGTCTGAACCTATTACTCTCCTCCTTTCCTTTTACCCTTTAGAAAACTAGGGAGAGTTTCTTCTGAAACGTACCCCAAGTCATCTCACCTTCTGTGAGGTGAGACATCTTATACATGCCGGTTGTGCAGCTCTCCCTCCTATCTCCCAAGTTCATTCCCACATACCATGACAATAATTTTTGCTTATTACCTTTATTGTCAGAGTACAACCTGTGTACAATGAGATTGGTTGAGCCACCCTTCATGCACCCCCCTCCCCCAACACAACTCACAGTGAGGACAGAAGTCCCTAACCCAGTCCCAATCTTATTACACTATGTGACCTTGTTGCACAACATGCTGGCCCCGTGAGTCTGTCATACTATGAAGTTATTTTCCGTTCAGAAGTCTGACAGCCCCATGGGTAGAAACTGTTCTTCAGTCTTTTGGTGTGGCTGGCTATGCTTCTTTATCTCTTACCCGACGGTCGGAGAGTGAAGAAATGCTGACTGGGGTGTGAGTCGTCCCTGAAAATTTTCCTCACTCTTCTAAGGCAGCGAGCCCTAGTCCTCTAGTGCAGTGGTTGCCAACTGGTGGGCCATGAGAAAATTTTGGTGGGCCGCAGAGAAATCTCACCCCCAGAGCACCCCCCCCCCCAAAGCAATTAATCCAGGCTGCGCAGAAACGCAAGGCTGTGCCACCCACATGGCCGTGGGAACCCTCCCCGCCCACTTACTCCTTACCCGGCAAACTTGCCTGCTAAATTGCTATTTTTCCTTTTTCCGGCCATCATCTGTTCTGCTGTGCCGGGAGATTTAGATTAGCTAGGAAGCAGGAAATGGTTGGATTTCTTGCTTTCTAGCTAGTCTTTAGATCTTCGGCTCTGCTTTTAAGCACAACCGAACCTCCCTTAGGACTGAAGGTTCTGTTATTCAATGCAGACTCACAGCAAGCAAATTTGCCTGATTTTGGGTAAAAGTTGCTCTTTTTTTATAAAAAATTCAATATTTATATAAATATAATATTTACATACAAGCCATGCCCAGCCAGTCACATGACCATCAAGCCACACCCATAAATTAGGCCATGCCCACAGAACTGGTTAGTGGTCCCTGGGATTTAAAATTATGAGTTTGGTGGTCCCTGAGGTCCAAACAGTTGGCGACCCCTGATCTAGTGGTATCAGGGAACAGCCCACAATGTTTTGTGCTGTGCTCACCACCCTCTATGATGTCTTTCTATCTGCGGCTGTCATGCCAGCATACCACACCATAATGCAGTATGTGAGTATGCTTTCTATTATGGACTGGTAAAAAGAGGTCATCAGTCGTTGTTCCACTTTATTCTTTTGCAAGACTCTAAGGAAATGGAGTCTCTGTTGGGCCTTTCTGGCCACCTCAGTTGTGTTGATTTTCCAGGTAAGATCTTCGCTGAGGTAGACTCCCAGGAATTTAAAGGAGGAAACTCTCTCCACACAACCCCCTTTGATGTAAAGTGGGGCAGGTTCCTCTCTCTTCTTCCAGAAGTCTAACACCATCTAATTTAATCATTTAAAGGCAAGAATATATCTTTAAAATTGACATACTGTACATCATTCCAGGAGTTATACAATGACATCCAGAGTTTACCACATACACAATAAATCATACAATAGGTGGTGGGTGACCTTTTAATTGGCAGATACTATGCTTACCATTTTTAGGACATTTTATTGATGTGATTATGTAAAATAGACAAATTTGCCTTATGCATATGGACTGTTGCTCTAACAATTTCCTATTATAGAAGTTCTTTGAATTCTACACAACCCTGGTTTTCTTCCTGCCATGATTGCTTCTGTGTATTTTTCTTCCTTCCAAATGTAACCTGTTTTTTCCAGTTCTTTTAAATGTTATTTAGATACAATTATTATCAGTATAATATTAATAATTATTAATTATGTTATTATAATAAAATTCCTACTGTGATTGCTTATATGTACTTTTTCTTCCTTCCAGAAACATTTGCTTTTTCCAGTTCTTTTAAACATTATTCAGAGATAAAAATTACTACTAATATAATATCTATTTATTCAGGAAAAGTGTATTTAGGAAATAACATTCTCCCCGGGATGATCAGAGCCACAATTCCTTATCGTCTTTAATAAAGATTTATGCCACTCAGTTTAGAGATTGTACAATGTGCTGTGGTCAACTAGAAACTTGAACTTGTAATCTGCATTAATAGTGATTCAGATTGATGAATTGAGCCAATACTCTGCCACAGTACAATAATTATGTTCATAAGCGATTGTAACATTTCTTTCTTTATGTTCTTATCTCTTTCCCAAGGTGAAAAAGACTCTATGATTTTTGACTGTACTGAACGCTATGATCCTATTACAAAGCAATGGGCAGCTGTAGCTTCGATGAACCGTCCTCGCTGTGGCCTTGGAGTATGCACCTCTTACGGAACTATCTATGCTTTGGGCAAGTCTTTTTTTTTTTTTTAAACAAGTTTTATTAATTTCAAAAACAAACAAATCATCATCAACCATTACATATTTGAACCTTTTTCCATTATAAATTTTACAAGTCAGATAAAACCTTATCTTATACAATACAATTCTATTTTAAACCATTTCTAAATGAACATAAAAACATCTCTTGTCCTCTATTTCTTTCTGACTTGATTATCGTCATTCTCTTTCTGTGTTTCTAAAAGGTTTCACCAATACTTCTCAAAAACATAAACAGACACAAACAAACATATAAAAATCTTTTAGTAAAGTAACTTGGCCCCGGTACCTCTCTTTATATGGGCTTTAATTATATTCATGCTCATCTTAGAAATCATTACCTATTTTGTTTACCATTCTGTATCTTCTATGTATACTTCTCCACACATTTCACTCTTCATAATTCTATCTTATTCAATCCATCTTAATTTAAATCATTATATTTGTATCTTTTGCCCATCCTTTATTATCCCTCTATCTCATTCCTTATAATGAAAAAAAAAAATTTCTCCTGAAATCTCTAATCAGAGTATGATGCCTTTCTATCCTCTCCCTAAATATTAGATTAACATTTAAAATGACACCTAATATCCAATCTGATTCTGCTTGGTACATTCTATCTATTAATTTTTACTTTTAATAACAATAAAAACAGAGTAATAAATCGGAAATGTTTAAATACATAGTATCCTCCTAAATATGTAGTTAAATAATAAATCTAAATAATAAATCTTATAGCATTCTCATTGCCTTTCCCTTCAATATTTTATTACATTTTAAAAATCAATCATTATTAAACATTTCAACATTTTAATTTCTTATTAACTCTTAAGCCATTCTAATTTTCTATTTCTAATACAAATATTACAATACCGTCTTATGTACCTTGCAAAATCTTTTTTAATAAAATTTATACTTTACCCTTTATCCCTGAAAAAGATTCCTCTTTTCCCATCCAATTTTAAAACTTTGTGGCTTTTCTCCGCCTTTCCCCTTTCTTTCTTCCCCCACCAGATCTTCCTACCCCCCTTCTTCTAACCTCTGTCTTGCTGGCATCCCTTCTCTGTTGTATTCCTTTTTCTCTTGTTTACTATCATTGTATTTATTTTGCATCATATTTTTCTCTTTCTTAAATGTTTTTTAGATCTTAAGTCCTTCATTTTCCTCGCTTTCTTCCTTCCTTCTTCCTTAGATAAATTTTGGGATTCATTAAAGATGGTGTCTTCTTCTTGCTGTTGTTCCATCTGTCGCATTGTCTGTTCATAGTTAACCAGCGCCATTTCTAAAAATAGAAAAGCTTTTTCCATACCATCTTTACAGGCTGCTTTTGTTTGCTCATATTCATCCCTCAGTTCCTCAAGGAGAAAGCCATTATAAATCTTTTCTTGTCTTTTTCCCTCTTTCTTCTTACTCCAACCAAAATATTCCAAAAGAAAAGTAAGACAATCCCAAAGTCCACAATCCTCAATCAATCCAAGCCAAGCCAAAATTTCCACTTTCTCTTCCAGGGGTAGTATCAGACAAAGGAAAAAGAAAATCCAAATCTGTGTTTTAAAGCCTTATTAAAATTTTATTTCTGTCTCCAAATCCTTAAGGCATCTCCTCCAACAAAATCCAACCAGATAAATATATTTTTGTCCTCTCCCTTCCGACTTATAATTCCGTCGGGAGGAGAGTAAACTTTCCTTTCAGCACCTCAGAATTGCCGCTTACTTTCTCTTGTGGAAAGAATCATCCAAAAAGCCATCACTTCCAGGAATTAAATTAAATATATCTCAGAGTCCTGGATCGACCAAGAAGACTTTCACTTTTAAAACTTTCTCCTCTTCCTCCTGCGCATACTTGCCCAGCTGCCGGCTTCTTTGTGGCGGCCATTACGAACCGCCGCTACACCGTCTTGGTAAAAGGAGGTTCTGCCGGCCAGGGAGGGGTCTGCAACACCCCCAAGCCCTTTTCCGGATCCCCTACCTTCAGCTGCCCCTGCAGTGCAGCCTTGCTCCGCACCCTTTCGGATCGGAGCCCCAAAAGCGGCTAGCGCGGCAGGGATCGCGCAGCTTCGCAATCCCTACCGCTTCGCAAGCCGACAAACCGAAACCGCTTTGGGCAAGTCTTTTGACTACTGTATCTATAACTGTTTAAGTTATGAACAATAACCCCAAATATTGTATTTGGGTCATTTACTACTACATAGCATGGCAGCTTTTGAGTACGCAATGATAAAGTTGTCTTCAAATCATGTGAGACATCTGGTGACACCTTAATAAATATCGTTTCTGGTAGCCAAACACAAATGTTTTCCTCAGAGATTCCAAAGGTAGAGTGCTGCTAAAACAGCTTCACCAGCTTTCAATCATCCATACCATGCATTCCAGGAATTAAATTAAATATATCTCAGAGTCCTGGATCGACCAAGAAGACTTTCACTTTTAAAACTTTCTCCTATACTTGCCCAGCTGCCGGCTTCTTTGTGGCGGCCATTAAACCGCCGCTACACCGTCTGGTAAAAGGAGGTTCTGCTGGCCAGGGCAACACCCCCAAGCCCTTTATCCCCTATTTTGCTGCCCCCTGCAGTAACCCTTTCGGATCGGAGCCCCAAAAAGCGGCTAGCGCGGCAGGGATCGCGCAGCTTCGGGCGAATCCCTACCGCTCGCAAAGCCGACAAACCGGAAACCGCTTTGGGCAAGTCTTTTGACTACTGTATCTATAACTGTTTAAGTTATGAACAATAACCCCAAATATTGTATTTGGGTCATTTACTACTACATAGCTTGGCAGCTTTTGAGTACGCAATGATAAAGTTGTCTTCAAATCATGTGAGACATCTGGTGACACCTTAACAAATATCGTTTCTGGTAGCCAAACACAAATGTTTTCCTCAGAGATTCCAAAGGTAGAGTGCTGCTAAAACAGCTTCACCAGCTTGCATACTGCATTGTATCTTTTGTAAGATAATATACAGGATATTTAAACGTAATTATTGCTGTATGGTACATAATTTATTATATTTTGTTTTAAAGCCAAAGCCATATACCGTATATACTCGAGTATAAGCCGAGTTTTTCAGCCCATTTTTGTGCTGAAAAACCCCCTCGGCTTATACTCGAGTCAGATTCCCTCTGAAAAAAAATGGTGTGGAGCTCCGGAGCTGGGCAGGCACTTCCCTGCTTCCGTGTTTCCTTTGCAACTTTTTAAGCATGGGGGTAATCGGAAGCAGAAAAGTTCTTGCATGAGGATATATTTTTCTTTTTTTAACTGTTTTTAGGGGGAAAGACCCACCGTCATGTGAGAATGCTCAGACACGAAATCTATCCGCCCGAAAATAAGTGTGTGTGGGGGGAATTTTAACAGAGGGAAGATGTAGGGAGAAGGCAAAAGCGACGGAAGATCCTTCAGGGAAACTGAGGGGGAGACTCACCCTTGGTCCAGATGAGCCCCTTCCCCACCCCTAAGGAAGCAGAGGCAGCCAGCAAGGGCAGGCAAGCCCCACTTCACGGACTCCGTCCGTCCTCGCTCCCACCCAAAGCCACGAAGTCCCCCAATCGCGCAGCCCAGAATCGCCCTCCCCTCAGGGGCAGCAACGACGCCCGGTTTTTCCCGAGACAAGAAGCTCCGCCGTGCAATGAAAGCGCCCTGGCTCTAGGCTCGGGGCTCAGAAAACAACGTGAGCCGAGGTGGCTTCGCTCCGCTCGGCTTCTCCAACATCCGGCGCCGCCCTGTTCTATGTGCCGGGCCCGGCAAGTCCGAGCAGCCAGCGCGTGGAGCAGGGCGGCGCCGGAGATCGTTGGCTGCCTCTTTCGCAGCACGGAGGCCTCCCGGCTGGCCAGCTGCTCTCCTCCTTCTCTGCCTGTTTGTTCTGTGTGGCCGGGAGGAGGAGACTGGCCGGCTGGTTGGGGGAGGCTTTCTGCGCCGAGGAGGCGGCTGCTGGTCTCCGGCTTTGCTCCGCTTCTCCGGGGGTCTGGCGCCGCCATGTTCTTTACTTGGGCAGCCGGGCGCCGCAGCGGCGCCCACGGCGGCAACAGGCAGTTCCGCCCGGGCTCCGCTCAGGTGTCCGGCTGGGGCTGTCGGGAGTTGCTGCCGCCGGTGCGGCTGCGGTCCTGCATTGCCTTGGGAAGGGTGGGGCAAAACCAGGAGCCGCTGAGCCTGAGCCTCCGGTGCCGCTGCTGCCGTTGCAAAGCACTGCCGCGGCTCTTCCTTTTTGCCTTTCCCTTCCCGAGGCGACGCGGGACTGGGGCCGTGCCGGCGGTAGCGACTCCTGACTCAGGGGGCCTCCGAGGGGAGGAGAAGAGAGTGACTCCTGCCTCCCGCTGTCATCATCATCTTCTTCTTTTGGGTTAGTGAATCAATTAAACCTTTCATGATAGTGAGATCGTTTCCCAAATTAATTATTTTTATTTTTGAAATTTACCAGTAGCTGCTGCATTTCCCACCCTCGGCTTATACTCGAGTCAATAAGTTTTCCCAGTTTTTTTGTGGTAAAATTAGGTGCCTCGGCTTATATTCGGGTCGACTTATACTCGAGTATATACGGTAATATTAGAACCTATGCCACTAAAATAGCATACATTTCTAAAAATGTTATGAGGAATGTTTGGGTATTAGAGCTATAATCTACATTACTTTTATATCGATCATATAACTGATTGTTTCAAGTGACGTGACAATCTGTTTACTATGTGATATTCTTTACCTGTATACTTGCCTTGATTTTCAGGAGGTTGGGTTGGAGCAGAGATTGGTACCTCTATTGAACGTTTCGATCCTGAAGAGAATACTTGGGAAATTGTGGGCAGCATGGCTGTGCCACGTTATAATTTTGGCTGTTGTGAAATACGAGGTGAGGGATTTTGAATGTTGGGACCATTTTACTTAGTGTTAATTATATAATAGGCAGCAATCAGTCTGCAATCATTATGGATAATAACTATATTCAACATAGCAGTCCTAATAGCTGCAAGTGCTTTTACTGTGATAAGCATTAAAATTTCCAGTTTAAATATCTTAAATATTGTAGGAGGAGAGCTATATGAGTCTATAGTAGCTAAAAATCAAGCAGAATCCAGTAACACCTTTACAGATTAATAGGTTTTATTTAAAAAATCACCAGCTGTAGCTCATGAAACCTTATGCCTTTTAGTAAAATGGATTAGTCTGAAAATGTGCTATTTGACTGCTCCTAATATATTAAACTTAAGCTGAAATTCTATATATATTTGTTGGGAATAGCAAATGACTCAGTTGGCCTGAATTCTCAATAAACATGCGTATAAGGTTGCTTAGTTAATACGTGTCCAGAAAATTTTATATCCTCATAAGATTCTCTGTCCTGTTTTGAAAAATAAAATTCAAATACACTATTTAAAATATAAAATGGTTTAAAACAGCCCTTATTTTGCAGAAATGAATTAATTACAGCCTGTAATTTATTCAAGAGCAATCCCAATAATGAAAGCTATTGCTTTCCTTCTATAGATGCGATTGCAGTCAACTTTGCATGATGGCTTCTTGGTCAACAACTGTATTCAAATGGCAGTGCTCTAATAGGAAATTGTTATATTCATAGGTTTAATTTACGTTGTGGGAGGCATTGGCTATGAAGAAATAGAACTGTGTTCTGTGGAAGTTTACGACCCCCTATCTAAGCGCTGGTCTACCCTTCCTGAAATGGGCACCAGAAGGGCATATCTAGGAGTGGCTACTTTGAATGACTGCATCTATGCTGTTGGAGGATGGAATGAAACTCAAGGTGCTCTTTCAACTGTTGAGAAATACTCATTTGAAGAGGTAGGATTTAGTTTTCATATCAAACTAACTATTTGTGCTGCCTTTTAGAATTGTTCCCTTTTTTTAAAATGCACTATCAGTATTGTATCTGTTTGTTCTTCAGAATGCCACAAGCCGTTTGTGCTTCTAACTCTGTGTTATATTGCTGAAGGAATGTCTTTCTGTGACAAATATAAAACTAAACTGAGCAAAGTTCAAAGATAACGTGGTGATCAAAGTCAGTTTGCCAGGCCAGGAGGAACTTCCAACCAGACAGAGCAGATTTTCAAGGCACATAGGCAAAATCTGAGAAATTTCCCTTCTTCTGCCTAAAGAATAAAAAAGAATTTTGCTCTTGAATCCATTTCATTACACAAATGCTAATATTTTCTGTTCTGCTCTGCATTTTTTCTGGGTTTGTGAGTTTGAATAAATACTATCTTTGTCTTTGATTGCTAATATATAGCAGTACTTTACCCTGCCAGTGCATGAAAGACTATTATAATTGTTCTTATGTCTGTAGATTTGCTCCAGAAGAAAAATATAGTATACTACAAAGATAATTATTTTTGTTGTTTTATTATCAGGAAAAATGGACGGAAGTTGCTTCAATGAAAGTCCCAAGAGCTGGAGTATGTGTCGTAGCTGTGAATGGCTTCCTTTATGCCACAGGAGGCAGGACTGCCAACTATGAGGCAGCTGCTCCTGTAACTTCAGATACTGTGGAAGTGTATAATCCACATATGGATACTTGGACTGAAACTGCTAACATGATCACCAGCCGCTGTGAAGGAGGTGTGGCAGTCCTTTGAAGAATGCCATGCTTTAAAAAAAAACAGCAAAAATTGAAGTGTGAATTTAAATGCTGTAGAGAAATGGAAGATTTTAGCTCTTAAGAAAGTGTGTGCAGTTAGAAGAGCAATTGATTTTTAAAGCATATCCAGAAGTTTACAACAGTTGTTACTGAAACCATTTAAATCTTTATGCTTGTCTGTGGAACAGTTTGTAAACAATTCTGACAATAAGAAACTTACAGATTTTTAACATTTGCCGTTGACATTTGGAAAGTTTCTGTGGTAATGTTAGAAGCCTTGTTTGAAGCAGAGAAAGTTAAAATTGACAAATCCATTTCAATATTTAATAGATATTATAATTTTTTGAAAATCCGTTATTTCTTTTAGACTTGTTAAAGGCCTGTCATTTTGGGGCAATATGGGATTGGCTAATTTGACTCAGTGATCTAATTCACTTGTTAAATTAATTCTTCCCATAAGATTTCGCAGCTTACAGTAACATTTATTTGCATTTCTTAAGTTGCCGAACCAAGATTTATTTGTACATCAGATGACAGAAAGAGAGAAGGAAGGAAGGAAGGAAGGAAGGAAGGAAGGAAGGAAGGAAGGAAGGAAAAAAGAAGTGGCCATCCCAGCCAAGAATAGTGAAACCTCTCACTCGGGGAACTCATTTTCTGGTCTAGCACAATGTGAGGGAAAAGAACAAGGTCTTCATTAAAAGAAGAGGTTTGAGACGGTTCCAAAGGACAAGGACCAAGAATCCAAGCATCCTGGGTTGTGTAATGATTGAGATTTGAAACATACCTATTTAAACTTGCTGAATGTGCAGAAATAATGGAAAAGAGTCAGCCCCTCAAACAAGTAGGCCTTATGTCATTTGGTGTTTTGTAAATGGTAACCAAGATCTTGAATTGCACCCCAAAGCCTCCTGGTAACAAGTGCAGTTCTTTAAAAAAAAAAGCATCTCATGTATTATAAGCCCATAAGTGCTTTTGCCTGCAAGTCCGGACCAGCTGGGCTTTCTAAGTGGTCTTCAGGGACAGCCCATATAAAGCACATTGCAATGGCCCATACATGGGAAACCAAGATATGAGTGACTCAGAACAGCTTCCAGGTGCAGTAGGTGCTGAAAATGAATCTGTGAGGGTCTTTCTGGCTACAGCTGCTATTTAATTTTTGAGTAATTCTGTCTGGGGAAATGCAATCCCCATGGAAAGTCACTGGTTCCATAAGGTACATATATCCACAGCCATTTGGTCTTATTGGGATCTAACTGAGCTTAAGTCTTGCTTTCCATCCATATCTGCACAGACTCCAGAGACTGGGATAAGACCTGACATCCCTTGGTCAACTAGGTTAAGATATGTAACTATTATCATCAGTATACTGATTATTATCAGTATACTGATAATACTTGGCCCTGTGTCAACAGATGACCTTATACCTGGTGGCCTCATGTAGATGTTAAATAAGAGGGATGAGACCACTAAGTCCTCTACGCTCTACAGATCAGGGATTTCGGATTTCATTTCTCCAAGCCCACCAACTGAAATTAGCTATGCAGGAATGTGGAGAGCCATCACAAAATCATGCTCCCAAACCTCAGTTGTTCCAAATGGATGCCGTAATTGATATTATTGAAAACTATAGATCAAGGAAAGTCAGGATGGTTGCACCATTCCTATCCCAACTCTGCTGGTGTAATGGCTTACGGGAATGACCTTGAGAGATTTGGCCCAGAGATGTTACCTAAGAAACAGATTAGAGCAGGCATAGTCTGCAGCTGGATAGTGAGGGGAGGGGCAAGAGGCTCAGAAGAGACCCACATTTCTCAGGGTATGATTATCTGGCAACAACGTGGTTGCAAGACAAGCAACAAGTGGATGAACAAATGACCTAAAAAAACTAATAAAACTAATGCAATAGCTAGGGCAGTGTTTGTCCCAACTTGTGGCAGCACAACAGATGGCAGCTCAGTCAAAATTCAGAGGGGGACAGGATCAATTAACTGTTTCAGCCATATTTAAAATGCTATATATATTTCATATCAGCAAGACAATTGGACTGGTTTCATATAGTACCTCTTGCTGAATTTGCTTAAAACATAGCACACTCCTTTTATTCCAGAGGTGCTTTTTCAAGAGGCAACTGGACTTTTTGATTTTTCTTTGAAGACGTTTTGTTTCTCATCCAAGAAGTTTCTTCAGAGAAGAACCGTCTTCAAAGAAAAATCAGAAAGTCCAGTTGCCTCTTGAAAAAGCACCTTTGGGACAACCATGACCTGGATGACTGAGCATCTCCATAGACACACTCCTTTATCGCTATGTCCCTGTCCCAAGCAATTTAGGGATTCCATCCATAGGTCTTGCCAACAACCAGGCAAGAAAGTGCTATTCCTCATGCAGCAGATTTCCTACAGAGTCAAGCAGCCCAAAGTCTCTTAAAGAAACATGTAGCAAAGATTGTGTACAAAAAAAACAGAGGGAGCTAAAATTGCAAAAGGTTTTGGTGTGGCTCCACAAGACCTTCCTAGCAACTAAACTCGAAATTGGTCTTTTCCCAGTAACTAAGCAAATCAGCCTAGAGGGTTTCCATTTACAATTCCCATCATCAATGATAGTTGACCGTGTATATTGGCCTTTGCTAGTAAAAGAGGCACTCCCCTGTACTCCACATTCATAGACAGCACCATCCATACACCCGCTGTAAATAGGAAGAACATGAGGTGGAAACTGTTAGACTCTGGACACAAAGGAAGCAAGTTGAATACTTGATATACCAGAAAACTTACCCAGAGTTGGATAGGTCATGGGAGGCAGCAATGGATGTGCACTGCTTTCATGACCAAAACCCTAACAAAGACTATGCTTAACAGTTACAAATGTTGCAGGAATTAGGTGTTGACCAAAATGAACAGGAAGAATTCTGGAGAATGGAGGGTGCCTCAGGGATAGCAAGAAACCAAGTAAAGGGCACGGAAAATGAGCAGTTCCTTCCACATTAGGCATACAGAACATAGTGGGGACGGGAGAGCAACAGATTCTCAAGCAACAGCTCTCAACTTTTAAGACACAGCTAATTTATTAGTTGCCTTCTGTGATCTGGGAAAGTTACTAGCAGAAGAGCTCAAGTGATACAGCTACATTTGATTCTCACAGCTGACAAATAACTTTCCCTGTGAATTTGGGAGGGAAAAAGGTGATGTAGTATGTGGGAATGACCTTGGGAGCTTGGTCATAATCCACAATTATAATTGGTGTGGCAAGAGAATGACTCTCACCAATTTTGGGGGGTATAAACAGGAGAATTGTGCTTTCAGACTTCCAAGGTTCTATTAATTGTAACCTTATAATAAAGGAGAATTAGCTAACTGGTTGTATTTCCTATCCGGTCTACTTGGTAAGGCTTATAGGTAGAGATCATCAAGAGACGAGTCTCCAAACCTGACACATTTGGGGTCTATACATTCTGATCTCAACACACCCCTCCTTTAGCTTATCAAAAACTATTACTGCCAGAACATCTTCCCACATTTCACCTGGCACCCTCTCTAATCCTGGCCTGCTCCCACAATTTATACAATAAAGGGGGGGAATGTTTTAACCTCCTGGCTTAGTAGCATTATGGTGTGTCCTTTGGGAGGTAAATCAACCTCCTAGGAGATAAGCAAAATCAAACTTTATTTTGAGAAATACAACTCAAAAGATACAGGAAGTTCTATTTTTAAGAAAACATGTTAACATTCTCAGCAGACCACAAGATGGTGCTGGCCAGCTATAACAAGTTATCCCAAAAGAAAGATATCTGAAAAATAGATAATTTCTAGCCAAAAATTACACAAAATGCTTTATAGAAATAGGAATATAATTTCTAATAGAAATTAAAATAACGCAATGTCTAACTAGAGTAGTTATCTATTCCTTAGAAAGATACGCTGAATCCAGAAGCAAAGTCCTCTGCCTTTGTGATCTTGGCACTCCTTCAGCTTGTGTTAATTCTGCCATGTATCAGAGTTGTTGGGAAGATGGTACAGTCCAATTGTTTTTCTGTCTCAGGTGCCAAAATTCTTTGCTCTGTATCTTTCCTTTTGTCTTCTGAATGTGCAATACCTTTTCTGTATTTAAGAGCCAGGAGCTGAGGGAATCTCCCAGACATGCATTCCAAAGCCTCTACCTGAGAGGTTTTAACTGAAACACTGTCTGCCATTCAGACCAGCAGAGAATCCATACTGTTCACAAAATATACATCAATATTTATGCCAACTGATGGAAAACAAGGTTGACTCTGGCCCTAACACTGCAGGGAATGTGGATATATGCAGGAGATAATAGTGGGTTGTAACCAATTTTAATAACATATTCTTCCTCTCCTTCTACCCATCATGAACTTTGCTCTACAATTTAGAATAAATTATTGGAAAGGCTTTATATTTAACCCTTGCCTCTAGTTGGCCTGATTCTTAATAGAACTTGAGACTTCAGAAGTCTTCTGCTCAAAACAAACAAACAGATTGATTTTTTTTCTTAACAAAATGATACTTTTTTAAAAACTTGTTACTTGATTATAAGAAAGTAGAATTTAATTTCATGATACATTTATCCATCTTAAATAACATTTGCCCTATTACAAGTCCAGTACAATGGAAATTCTAGTTATTTTCCAGCCAAATGTAACAAATGTGTCCACTATACCTTATGCCATTATGGAAACTCAGCACTAGACAACTAACGAAGTAAAAAAAAATTGTGAAAATTTTGAAAGGGAAAGAATACTTTATTACAGTGACAGACTAGCATAATGTTTCTCTTAAACCTCAAGTGTAATCTTAAATCTTTCTCACAATATTTTTTATAAAAAAAGGAATTGTTTATACTGGTTTTTTTGTTAATTCAGCAAATAGCAATCCAACATTTAGCACAAGAAGTTAAAAACTTCTAAAAACTGCTTAATGTAAAATATGATATATTATCTGTTGGTAGCAGTAGATCTATAGTAGAGATAATATTTAGAACATATTACCCAAATATCTTTGGCCCAGAATTATTCTTTCAAATCAATGAAACAATTGTTTGTTATCCAAATTCCTCAAAACTATCTTACTGCTTTCATTACTATTTGTTAGTAATAAAACACCAATCCCAGTAGAAGTATTCATTGCATGCATGTATACACATGTTCAGACAGAACGGGAAAACCATTAAAACCGCTGCGCTGAGACTTCAAGAGGACGTGCTGCCAGGTTTAAAGTGAAGCATTGGTCTACATGCTTCACATAACCATGATGCTGACCTACCCAGAATTAATTTCCAAGAATAATGCTGTGAATTAGTTTATATTTGTACCAAATCTGATTAAAAAAATTAAGAGAAACTAAATTCCACTAAAGCCACACAATTAAAACCAAGTAATCTAAAAATCATCTATCAGTGTTCAGCACCTACCCTCCTTTCTAATTTGCTTCTCTATGGCTAGTGTTGTAAATTTAATGAATTAGATAATTCATTTATTGTTTTCTGTTCCAATAATTTTCCAAGTTCATTTCATGCATTGTGAATATTATTTCCATTCTGTATTGTTTCTCCCATAAGGCTCGTCATTCTGTGTGTGTTTACTTAGAATCTTCTGTTTCCCCTAATTTAAAACTTAGATATCGTTCAGGAAAGAAATTCACATAAATTAATGTGACGCAGGTAGCAAACGCAGCCACTATAGTTAAAATTACTAACAAGGCTTTAAACCAGTTGGGATAGGTGGGAAGAAGGACCAAGTCATTATTCAGGGCTATCATTAAACCTATGATAACCATGATTCCAGCTGAAGTGAGATCTTTACAAAGCAAGGTAATCCAGGCTATTAAGGAAGGAACTATACTGTTACCCAAATTAAGCCAGTCAGGTTTTGCAGGACTTCCTTCTACAAGAGTAAATCCCCACCTGATCCCTCCTAGGAAAGACAATATAGAGGCAGCATATGCAATTTCAGCAAATGCCAACTCAGGGTAAGAGGCTTTTTGGATAGCCATTACTAATGGCACTGAAACAAATGGAAATAATACTGAAGCAGCTACATAAATGGCAGGCTTCGGAGAGTCCTTGAGTGATGCCAAGTCAAACAGTGGAGCATGCTGCTTATCAGATGTAGATTCTGAAGGCCTTTTTTTCTTCCAGCTGCAAGCAGATGAATGAAATCCCTGGATCTTAGTTGTACACAAAGATGCCTTTTTAGATAGCTGTAATTTTGACAGGAAACTCCGATGGTATTCAAGAGGAAAGCTACAAGAGTTATTCCTAGGCTGCAGAAACCTTTGAAGATGAATTATCTGCAATTGCAAATATAAACATGCATGTCACTGAAATGTATGAGTTTAAACCTGCAACATGCCTCAAACTTATTTTTTTACCTAATTACAAAATCATATAAAAACTTTAGTCTTTGTCTTTGGGATACTATATAACCGACTCTTATTTGGGATCTGCAAGAGATTTCCATTCAAGACATGAAGCATCAGGAATTCACATGCAATTTACTAATGCTTAAAATGACTGATAGAAAAAAAATTAGGGCTGATAAGAGATTCAAATGTTTTCATTCACAAGAAGTGTTTGGATTCTGTTCAAATAAAAGAGCCTTTTTCAAATTGAAAATATTTTCCACATTTCTTGGTATCTTTCCAGAAAACATATAAGGTCTATGACTTCACTGTACTTGAAATGCATGAGGTGAATATTGTCAGAATATTTCCTGGTACCTACATTTATAGTGGAAAAATATTTTTCTTTCTATTCATAAATTACACATAACACTATACCATATATTTTAGTATTTTTAATAAATGTAGAACATGTTAATGTTAAGCCTTCATTCTGATAAAAATAGAATTTTTAAGAAACTCTCATTTAAAATGTAATTCTGATAAAAATAGAATTTTTAAGAAACTCTCATTTAAAATGTAATCTTTTTTAACATGTAAAAGAATGATAGTAACTGCACACATTAAATATTTGGGGAGATTTTTGTATTTCATAAAAGCTACAAAACTATTATTGACATCTCTCTTGGAAGACAAAGGATTATTAGGATTATCTTCTTTTATCCTAGTGTGTAATAGAAGTTGCTCTCTTAAAAAAAATCCAATTCAACTATCTGGGAGAATTTTACCTTGGAAGGAATTTGGAAACCACATTGTTGTATAAAACGGAACATTTTCACAGACCTTAAAAAACAGAGAAAAGGTTAGATGGTTAATGTTAGAGTATCATGCATGAATATTGGGTGATATTTTCCACTTTACTAAAATATGCTACACTGAAATTATCTTGATGAAAGATAATTTAGGAAAGATATATCTAAAATATAGTAGTCATAATTGAAAAGTCAACTCCAGGGAGCTGAACAGCTAAAGCTGTTGAAAGATAATAACAATGATGTCATGATATAAACAGCTTTAAGTATCAGTCTAATCAGTGGTGGGATTAAATTTTTTTTTACTACCTGTTCTGTGGGCGTGGCTTGGTGGGCATGGCAGGCGAAGGATACTGTAAAATCTCCAGTCAGAGGTGGTATTTGCCAGTTCTCCAAACTACTCAAAATTTCTGCTACCGGTTCTCCAAAACTAGTCAGAACTGCTGAATACCACCTCTGAGCTAGATATCAATCCGGCATTGTACAGCATATAAACAATAACTATATTATACTGTGTTATGTACTATGTATCCCTAATATCCCTTTGCTTATGACAGGTTTCAGTGGATATTCTGCTTTTGGGGATTTTCCAAAAAAGTCTGTAGGAAAATTTCCCACCCTATTTTCCTATCAATCGATCATTCTTTACAGTCTCCAGCTCTGTTCTTTTTTTTTTTTGGGGGGGGGGGGGGAGAGACTTTTGGCTTCATGCAAGGAAAGCAGCAGAAGTCTTTCTTTCTCTCCCCCAAACTCTGCCAGAATGGCATAGCCTCTTGGAGCAGGATGCCTTGCAGGCTCCCAAAGACTCATTTCTGGCAGAGTTTGGGGGAGAGAAAGAAAGACTTCTGCTGCTTTTTTTGTGTACAGCCAAAAGCAGCAGAGACCCTATGAAAATCCCCCAAAAAGTCTGCAGGAAAATCCACCCACCCCGTTTTCCTACCGATGGCAGGATACCATCTCACTCCCGCTCCCCCTGAGAATGGAGCTGAAAAGCAGGTTAGGGATGTGGCTGCCTTGGAGGGTGTGTGTTTGTGTGTGTGAAGGACCTCTGTGTGTCTGTGCTTGTGTGTGTGTGTGTGTGAGAGAGAGAGAGAACATCACCGCCAGCCCTCCAAGGTTAGATCAGATCTCTCTCTCTCCCACCAATGTCAGCAAGCCACTGTCAGTCAAAATTCATATTAGTGGGTCCGCGGGATTTAAAATTATGAGTTTGGTGGTCCCTGAGGTCCAAAAGGTTGGTGACCCCCTATCATAAGCAACTCAAGTCAGCACACATATATAATACTCCTTCCTATTTTCCCCCATCAGATGGGTTGGACTGAGGAGTGACTGGCCCAAAGTCACACCACCCGCTTTCTTTTTCTTTTTTAATAATAAATTTTATTGAATAAATATTAAAATGTTGGGCACAGTGTGACTTTCCTGGCATTTGTCTTTGTCATACATACTATAACATAAAACAGATAACTTTCTACTTATCTTACATTGCTAAGTTTATGCTATTAACATATTCATTTTTATATTTACAACATAGACTTCATTTATGCTATTCTTATATAATCATTTTATCCACTATATTCCATTGCATTTTATCTAAATATCTTCCACCTTCAATCCTGTAAATCATCAATATTTTCTGTTCCGACTTCTTTTCCTCATGTCCAACCATTGGTACATTTTATTCCAAACTTCATGGCAGTCTGTCTCACCTTTCTCTTTAAGTTCTAACATCAGTCTGTCCATCTCTGCACAGACCAGTGTTTTCTTTATTATCTCACTTTCAGAGGGGATATTTCCATTTTTCCAATTATGGGCATAAACCAATCTTGCAGCAGTTATAACATGCATTAAATATATCAACCCTTGACCATATCTTCCACTATACTATATAATATAGTATATATAGTATACAATTCCGCTATACCAAGGGTCTTCAAACTTGGCAAGTTTAAGACTTGTGGACTTCAACTCCCAGAATTCCCAAGCTAACATGACTGGAGGAGGAATTCTGGGAGTTGAAGTCCACAAATCTTAAAGCTCTCAAGTTTGAAGACCCATTAAGGCAGGACTAGAACTCAGTGTCTCCTGGTTTCTAGGTCAACACCTTCATCACTAAACCAAACCACCTCTCAATTTATTTTTTAAATTCAATACATTTTAAAACTTCAGATAAACCCTTCTTGCTTTCTCCTCAGTTATTACACCGAAAGTAAATTCCTCTTTCCTTGACTTCGTTATCAGGGCATCGTATTATTTCCACTCCGCTAACTCAAAGCCCACGTCGCCAACGTGTCCCCCCCCCCACTCCCCATTTACACGAATGGAGATACTCACCATATACGAGCAGGAAAAACCGAAGGAGCTAACAGAGAAGCGAATATTCAGAGGAGAGTCCAAAGCCAGTCAGCCGATATCTGATTTAGTTTTAGCCCCCCTCCCCCCCCAAAAAAACCCCACGTTCCTACAATGGCTTTCCAGACTCGTATATTAGGCTTCCCAGAACGTCACAGGCACTCTAAGGCATAAAAATCGACGAGTTTCCTCTAATATTGTACGAAATAGGAGAAACTTATATTTTTTCGGGCTAACTACGACTCTAGCAACATGCAAACCGACCCCACCAACACCCGTGCCATTATCCGCTTGAAAGGCAAGCCACTTCCTTTGCTCCCGTTTAAGTCCGCCGGGTACGCGTGTCAGACCAATAGGCTCTCAGCCTGAAACACAGGTTTCCCTTCAGTTCCTGCTTTGTATAAGAACCGTGAGTGTTATCCGCTCTTTTCTTTTTGAACTGTTAAGTTACTGCTATTTTTTTTTAACGTGAAGGAGGACTTTAATTCTAAAAGTTAGGTTGACTATGGTGGGGTAGTGAAGGCAGAAGATCCGAAGCCGTGATTGCTATAATCATGGTTTACTGCATGAATTGGATGAATGTAAGTAACCTCAGGAATCACAATCATTGGTTTGTTTATAAATGACCAGCACCGGGAATATATAACAATCACATAGTAAGATGCAATAACAACAAAAGGTCATTTTCGCTTTATAGGTAACTTAATCCAGAATGACAATCTATCAGGACTTTCTTATTACTTGGATGTCTTTATACATAACTTTTTACTTTGATTGCATACATATGGTACATAAAATGCCACTTATGGGCTACACTGTATATTCTTTATAACTGTAAGATAACTTGAATTGTAACACATCAAATACATATTTTATGTGTATTATAATTATATCCTGCTTTTTTCAAATTTGGCAATTTTAAGACTTGTGGACTTCAACTCCCAGAATTCCTGAGCTAACATGACTGGAGGAGGAATTCTGGGAGATGAAGTCCACAAGTCTTAAAGCTGTCAAGTTTGAAGACCCTGATATAAGACCATGCAAAAACCAGGAGCCAAAAAAAAAAAAAAACGCTTACAGAACATTCTCTATAATCCCCCCATAAAAACTCTGAAATGAGACCTAAAGTCATCTTATTAAGCTTTCATGGCTAACAATAGATTTGAACATGGGTCCCGGCAGTGCTAGTCCAACTCCTTAATTATGGACAATTTTGACTCATATTTATAGGCACAATGATTTAACAACTTTTCTTGTGTGCTTCAGAGACAGATTTCACACTGACAAAACTGTCATTTCAATCTCACCCAGATTTGCACTGAATACAAAAGTGTGAAAGATCCTTTATTTGAGAGAACAATAAAAAGAACTTATTTCAGTCCAAAGGGGCAGTGGTTGTTACTTAAAATTCTAGAAAATGAAAACATAACATTTATTGTTTGGCACTTTGAACAATTAGTTTAAATAGTAAAAACATTTAATCTGTATAAATCAACAAAAACAGCATATTTTACATTATGTCTCAGATTAAATTATATTCCTTTTAATTATCTATCTGCTTTTTACTAAACATTTTCTCTTTGTTGTAAGTATAATTTTATCTTATTTGACATAGGGGTACTTTAATTGGCATTAAAGAAAAATGTGCAGAAAAAAATGAAGCAAATATTTTTGCACAGCAGAGAAAGGATGTATACACATACCATAGTATTAATGATTACTTAGGTGATAGTTTACCAGGTTATTCCAATTCAGCCTTGGATCATAAACTAAACACATTGTTTGTTTGTGCACATCACTTTAACTATTTATTTGATGGGTTAATCTATAGTAGACTTAACTGGTTTCCTCAGGTATCCTGTATTGCATAATGATTTGAATCTTATGCAGACTGAATTTGCACAGGCTAGGCTAACATTTGCTAACCTTGCATATGATTCTGGTTCAGTATGTCCTGTAAAGATAGTTTGTCAACAGTGCTGTCTTGTAAAAATAAAAAGCTAGCTATAAGCTAACCCTATTATTTATGGATTAATTCATACTTTGAAGTAATAGATTCCTGGACTGAGTGGGGGAGGAGTGTCTGATATTTCTCTTCCTTTTGAATTATTTTTAATAGAAATGATCCAGTTGTCTAATGACAATTGTTCAGAAATAGAGGATGTTTTTAGAAGAACAGATAATTTACAATTCTTGCCTTTGGCATGCTTTTCTAACTATTTGTGATCATACCTTTTTAGTAGCTTTAAAAAAACACAGATTTACATTTTACCTAGGTCTGACTCATTCAGGAATGTAAAAGGCCATTTACAAAGACATGTTGATCTAACATTTTTCATTCAATAAATAAAGATGTCTTTACACAATACAAACCACAACATCTAATCTTATGGCGTGCAACGTGCCTACCGTCCCTGTCCTATTGTTTCTCTTATTCTTTTATTTTTCTTATATGTACCCATTTCATGTATTCACAACTATGTATACACTTATACTTATTATCTTGTAAACAATTGGCAAATCAAACAAATAAAATAAAATAAAAAAAATAAAAAAAAATAAACTAAAACCAAACACTTGTAATGTAACTTTAGAGGGGACATGAGCAGCACATAAATTGAATAAATTGTATGACCAGGCTAAGTCCTAATTGATTCGTTTGTTTTAACTTTCTATTTTAACTACAGTCAGTAGTTAACCACCCAGTTTTATAGTAATAATAATTAAATGTTTTTGATGCTTGATTTCCAGTGACTCTGAAAGGTGTACAAATTGTTAAAAAAATTAAAAACAAAGAAACAATGCAAAAAACACAAAAGAAACCAAGATGGCAGACAAACGGGGACAAACAAAGCTAAAAAAGTATGATTAAGGGTGCTATGCTGGAGTTTACCATTTTATTTAACATTGTAGGTACAATACCTACAAACGGATTAAACTTTTTACCAGGTTTTTCTTAAGTAACAGACATTTCGTTAATTTCGAATGAGCAAAAATGTTTGATTTATCGAAAGCACAGAGAATTGCAGAAAAAATATATAAAAACTTTATTATACTGTTTTCCATGGCTCATTTAGTTCCAAACTAAATCGACCAATGCAAATCCTTCCGGTATGCGCTTAGTTTATTATGGTTCAGGGAGTCACGCGAGCCCTGGACAATGAACCGAGTTATCCACGGATAACCGTGCTGCGAGAATAGACACACTACGGAGCAAGAACACCACAAGTTGTGCCAATTGGAGAGGAGCCGAGAACAAAGCGTGAAAGATATAGTTGCAGACCGAACTGAGCATAACTTAACGCCAACAGAATGATACACGCTCACGCATGCGTAAAAGAGAACGGGCGAATTCGAGCGAGCGTTCCGAAGAGTCTTTGATAGGCGGTGCGCGTGCGGCTATTTTGTATGGCTTAGCAAGTGAGCGCGCGTGCGCTCCACCCTTGGCACGGGCAGGGCCAGGTGGGCGTGTTTCTTTCCCCTTAACACCCCCCCTTCGCGTGAATAGCCCCTCCCCACTCCGGCCCTCGGCCGGTCCGGGCAGCCATTTTGGGCAGAGCTTTGTTATGATTCGGTCTGAGGAACTGAAGCTACGGAGAGAGTGAGGGGGCGAGTTGGGGCCTGGTTCTGTAAGCACGGCCTTGCGTGGAAAAAAAAGAGAGAGAGAGAGAGAAGAGGAGCTGGACTTTAAGGAGGGAGTTGAGTGGCTGCCAGCGTCGGGGGAAGAAACTGAGGTAGGAAGGCAAGGCGAGTCCGGAGTAGGCAAAGGGGGCGGGAGTGTAAATAAGTGCTGCTTCGGGTGCAAGAATTGGGAGAGAGGAAGGAAGAAGGTGGCTGAAGGCCTTTTACATTGATCCGGTCGGTGAAAGAGTGGGTGGTGGGGGAATTGTTGGGTGGGGGAGTGGGGAGACAGTGGCTGCGGGAAGCATTTGGGACGAGCGGGTGGAGGGAGAGATGCTGGACACGGGTTTGGGCAGGAGCGGGTGATAGGGGAAGGGAAAGGAGTTTCGAGACCCAGTTTCCGTGAGAAATGGAGGCGGAGGAAGAGGAGGCTGGGGGTTTAGGAGGACGGGAGGCGTGGGGGTGTGAGAGAGCTTCGATTGGGCTGGAGAGGGTTGGTAGGCAGCCGCGGTAGGCCTCGAAGTGCAAACTTGAGTGGGGTGGGGTGGTCAGGGCGGCTGAAGAGAGGAGACGAGAAAGAGGGTAGGTATGCCTTGCAGGCAGGCGTGTGTGAGGTTTTTTTTATTTTTTTATGGTGGAAGTGCCGCTGTAGGGAGGGAGGAAAACGGCAGCAACTTCGCGGTGTCGTCGAAAAGAGGGTCGGAAGCGGAGTAGGAAGTGAGAGTTTGGAAGGAGTCCTTGGGTGCCGAGGGGGGTAAACCTGGCTTCGCGAGGCAACCATTCCCTTTCGAGAGAGGGAGCAAAACAGGAAACGTTTAGGAAGGTGGTTTAACTCGGTTTTGTCACCTGTGAAACGGTTTTGGTTATTTTCGAAGCGCGCCCCACTTACTAAGAGAGTAATACCAGTGGCATGGATTTCACGTCTGCCTTTTAATTAGAAATGTTTTCCTTTTCTGCAAAATATATATATATTTAAAGATACGTGAATTTATTTTTTGGTAAGAAAGAAGAATTTGACCTGTGCTCAACTAAACCATAGTTTTCTGAATGGATCTGCTTGCCTGTTGTGCACAGCACTAAGCCAGAAGCTAACCATATAGGCTAGATTCACAGGACACACTTAGAACCAGAAAGTAGCCAATCACATTTTAACCAGTATATTGAGCTACTCCAGCTACTATTGCTAAAGTTTAAATAAGATTTTTGGTTAGGTAATCCTGAAGTCTTTGGTTACAAATACCTCTGTCAACTTGGAAAGCAGCATACTGTGTTTGGGGAAATGTGAAATGAATTTTGCATAGGAACTGGCTTTACAGTTTTTTATTTTACTGAATAAATGATCACAGATGAGTTCACACAACATGCCACGTTCAAAGCAAACTCCATTTACAATCAATATTTTTGGAATACTAGTTATTGAGTAAGGTTTTAAGCATTTTGTTAACTCTTTATAAAATTTCTGTTTGAAAAAAATCTTCATAAATTTTAAACTGACTACAAACTGGAATGCAGTTTGAACCATTGGACTGAATGTATTCATTTCAGACTAGAATTGAGATTGTGAACAGTTTCCTTCATGTAAACTGCTGCTAGATAACCAGAGTTGTTTTGGGCTACTATGAAGGCAAAGTTTATTCAACATTTATTTTGATGATACAATGTCAAACAAGAATTTATTCACATTGCTGTCACACATGTGATTTAACTCCAGGGAATGTTATATTTACACATGCTTGAGAAGAAAACTATTGTTATTATTTTAATATGAGATATAACACACAATAGATATATTGGGTTATTTATTACTTTATAAGTTGAGATTGACTTCTTTAGAGATTTTTTCAGATTGAATTGGTCACTAACTTAAAACTCTTCACTTTCTACTAACTAGGGATATTAATTAAAATATTTTATGATCCTATTAAGAAAAATGGAAAAAATGAAAGCCTGATAAAGTTGTATATTTGGACTGTAAATATTTGTAAATAACTTAATGATTTACCCTCACTAATTGTATCCCTAAAATAATGTATATACATATTACATATTTGGCCTGGTTTAAGGTAGACTTTTCATAGTTTGGATGTAGCAAATGAAACCTTGTTTCAATTAGAGGCTTTACTTTCAATGATATCCCTATGTTATGTAATAACCTGCTTGTGGTTGGAGTTGTATTTCCACTATATTTGAACTGCTCAGTTAAAAATCTGGTCCAGAAGCGCTTTGTAGATTATATGAATATTTGTGGGACTAATCTAAACAAACTACGGTCTGATACAGGACCACCCAATATTGGAGCAGGAAGAATGTTCCTAGGCAGTGATGTTTTATCATATAAACTTAAGATATGTAGATAAGAATCCACTTTTTGTACACTAAAACAAATTTTAAAAATCATTATGAATTGTGTCATGTCTATTCATTAAGACATAGAGATTAAGGAGCTTTCCAACACTGGTTGATGAATCCATAACAATTTATGATTGAAGAATAATGGTAGACATATTTAGCCATAGAAAACAGGTTAGTAGACAACTGCAGATATTCTTGTTAAAATACCATGTAATTGTTGTTATAATCTATGCTTATTAAAGTTCCCAACACCTGTATATATAGTCTTGTGGAAAACAAAACTGGACATCCCTTTACTTTCAATTTTTCTTTTTAAGTAGAGCATTAAACTTCTGAAGTAAATTAAGTATGTTTGTCCAGTGTATTCTTGTGCTTATCTCTTCAAGCAAAAAGTAGTAGTTTACCCAGTTAAGCATTTTTTTTATAATTTGGCTACATATGAACTACTCCTTTTCCTGTTTATTGTACATAGTAGTTGTAAAATGTTATTAGTTTCCAAAAAGGAAACTAAAGAAAATTGTGCTTTAAATTCTCTGTGACACCTATTAAGCAACAGTAAAGCTTCTGTTCAATTTGATTAAATTCATGCTTTTTTTTGCATATGCTTCATACTATTTCTCATAATTATGTAGTAGCCTGCTTCCCTCTTCACAAACTATAAATTAAGTAAGCTATATATTGTTGTAATTAAGAAGTCAGAGTAAGATACATTTACATTTGGATCCTCATAATGGAGTTCAAATGTTAAAATTTTATTTTAAAGGGACAGAAATGGAAATGTGACCTACAAATATCAAATGGTACCATTGATGTTCATGTGCTGGATGCTGCATGAAAATATAGCTCCTTTTTAACAATTATAATTTTTATCATTTATAATTGTTAGGCATAATTTAGTTGAGTTTTCAATTATTTTCCTAAATATAATAATTGGTTTAAATCTGAACTGATTATATTTTAGACTAATATGGCTCAAGATTGCTTACATTAAAAATTCAATGGAAACAATCAATATATAAAAATTAAATTACGCTATGTGAAGTACATAAAACACTGCAGCCCATTGGCTGTTTGAAAATTCAGGTTTCCTTTCCTCCTAAAATAGAGTAGAGATAGGGGGAAATGGATCTCTGGGCAAATATTCCAGAGAGCTAGAGCTGCAAAAGGGCATAACTCTGGTGTCTAATAAGATATTGTTCAGCAGAAGCAACCCAGAATATGCCCATTCTGACAGATTTTACAGGATGGCAAAGGCAATTGAAGAAAAAGTTGTGAAGATATTCCAGATTTGTAGGCTATTTATGAAATACTAATTGTCTAAAGCATTTTCACTGGATGGTTTAAATAGCACTTGGGGCCAATAACTTATTTTAATGTATCAGTAGTTAGATATATATTAGATAGTGAAACCAAATATAGATATACTGCTACAGTAGTAAAAGTGAAATATATTTTGAGATATCTTGCCATGGATAATTTCTACTCTAGGTATTCTTCTACATATTCCTAAAAGGTATTGTTCATCAATTTAATGCACTATTTCAAAGTTTTAATGAGAAAAATTCTTGGCCTTGGTTTTCTTTAAAGAAAATTTCAGTCTTCAGTAAAATGTTTAAAATTTTCTTCAGTTAATGGGATTATTTTGCCTTCTGGAAAATTCCCTCAGGGGACATCCTGGAATTGGCATTTTTGATGTTTGTTGTAAATTAGACATGTTCAACTGCTTGAAAAATACAGACTTCCCTCTTCTTCCCAGCTGCAAAAGAGACATAGTGCACAATAGCATACCAATTTTTGTTTCATTTTATGAATATGTTGAAAAAGAATATAGGGGGAAAGTTCAAAATTGTAAGGTAGTTCTTTTGTTGATCTAGTGTTCACTGTATATTTTAACCAATTAATAAAAATTTGAATTGGAATATAGTACTGAGAAAAGTAGCGGTATGTGTAGATAACAGATTTTAATGTCAAGATGTTGATCAACTGTTGATGTTTCAGAATAACTAATGCTAGAGGATTTGACAGTTGATTTATGGAATGATAAGATTGTAATAACTATGAACAGTTTTAGAATGTATAATTATATGTTCAGAAGCATGGGCATAGAATTAGTAATGGTCCAATAAAAGGTCAGTCGAAGACCACATTAACATATAGATGTCATTGTACATTACAATTGTACATTACAATTACAATTAACATTACAATTAAATAAATACTATTTTGTATGTATTGGATATTTATATATCTTTTCAAGAATCCCACCTTAATAGGGTGATGAATTATTTGAAGAATTATATTAGTATTATAAACTAAGAATGGCATTTTAATTAAAACACTTTATCATCTAGATATAGGCTTAAGTGCTTCAGAGTCTCTTACTGTACAGTATTAGAAGACTTAGGTGTTTTTTCTTTTTGAAACAATTTTATTCTTTAGATCAGGGGTCCCCAACCACCGGGCCGCAGACCGGTACCGGGCCGCGGAACAACTCCTACCGGGCCGCTGGCTTGCTGGGCGCCGCCATCTTTTTTTCATGAAAAAGTGCTTCCGGTGAGCTTTTCCAGGTAGAAAGCTCACCGGAAGCACGTTTTCATCAAAAAAAGATGGCGGCGCCCAGCTGATGCCGGTACCGGGCCGCGGCGCCCAGCTGATGCCGGTACCGGGCCGCGGCGCCCAGCTGATGCCGGTACCGGGCCGCGGTGTCAAAAAGGTTGGGGATCACTGCTTTAGATAATCTGCAAATTTATAACAGCAAGACTGAGGATTATAAAACAATCTTTTCAGAATCACTGGAGAAAGTTCAGCTGGATGGCTATTTAAGGATGTAGTGAAGGCAACAAAATAAACTCTGGTGCCCTCACCATGCAATAGATGTGTTCATTCTATCTTCTCCAATACTATACCCAAAATGGCTGTTTCAAAAGAGTATTGTAGAAATAATAGCACACTTTAAAAAAAAAATCTGTTGACTCCTAATGACTGCCTGGACTTGCAGCTTAATGTCACGTTTCCAAGTGATGAAATCCATTTAAAAAGAAAAGAGCAAAGTCCATCTTCCAAAACAATTTATTTTATTTAGGAAAGTATCAAATTGGCAAAGTCCATGGTAATTCCAGATCTGATACAACGTGAAATTACCCCACAATATCAGAAGTTAGAAACAACCCCCAAAAGTCATATTCTCCAATAGAAGTAATTCAGTGTTGCTTGATGTCATAAATCTCCACCTCAAGGGGCCTGAAACGGTCAGCTATTTTCCCATGGGACGAAGAATCACCTAGCCTAAACAACTCTCTATTTCCACTCCCCCTTAGGAATGTGGCAAGCCCCAAACCCTTCCCCCATGACCGCCAAAGAAAAAGTAAGAAAAGGAATATATACTAAGCCTAACTAAAATAGCTACCCATGTGTCAATTTCGGCTTGACGCTTCCTTGATAAGATTTTAGACATGGTTTCCCATTGCCTGCTCCCTAGAGCTGAAAGAGAATGACTGGCCTAAAGTCACTCAGCTGGTTTTGTGCCTAAGGTGGGACTAAAACTCAAAATATCCAATTTCTAGTCTGGTGCCTTAACCAGTACACCAAACTGGCTCTCTAGAAGCAGCATTGGAGCAAGCCAATTTAAACTTACCTACCAAGAGTGTTTCTGTGCTGTGGTGTGATGACTTGTCGGTCATCTGACCACAGAAATGTCTCCAGACAATGCTGGCTTTTTGACTTAAGAAACTGAGATGAATACCACCCCCTGAAGAAAGGCTCTGCATGCCACAGGTTCGCCACCTGTGAGGATCAATTTTTAGGCCCCTGATCATCTTCATTGCTTTCTCTGAACTTGCTCAGTCTGTCTGAGTTCTTTTTAAAGTGTGATAACCTGAATGAAATATAAAATTTCAAACTGAATTGTTACTTATACTGTATTGTCCTGTTTATTGAACCATTATGGTAGTAATTTTTTTTACTTAAGATACTTTAAAAGCTTGTTCGTGTGAAAATTCCTCATATTCCAGAGTAGATTATTTGTTCTTACACATTCTCGTTGAATACTTCTAATAAGTTACTGTTATAAAAGTGTTATACCATAGTATATTTTTTGCTACAAAAAAAGGCACCAGGTCTTATTTTCGGGGAGGGGGATGTCCACTGACTCACCTGACTTGTGCGTGTCATCCCCAGTCTCTTTTTCTCTGTCAATGGCCTTCAGAAACTTCTTCTGTGGCCAGCAAGGCCTGTAAGGTTTTCCTGAAGGCCTCTGCAGCCAATAACAGAGCTCCGGATCGATCTGTAGCTGATGTTACTGGCTGCAGAGGCCTTCAGGAAAGTCTTGCTGGCTGCTGAAGAAATGACCTGGCTGCAACTGTTCGAAGGTAAGTAGTAGGGCAGCTCCACCCCACTCACCCCCACCCTAGTTTAATTTTTACCCGTGTACCCTGGAGTTGGGGTCTTAGAGCTTATTTTGAGGGGTAGGGCTTATATGGGCCAAAGGGAAAAAGATCAAGCCAGGACTTACTTTCAGGGTAGGTCGTATTCTCCCATGAGCTTTTCAGAACATCCAGTAGTGGGAGGTGCTTCAGTCTCTTCATGTATAGGCTGGGCTTATTTTGTGGAATGCTCCTCCTCCACGGGACTCCTCGCCAGCGTCCCCCAGTTTTGGCTCAGCCTCGTGGAGGATAGGCAGTGCTTTGTTTTCTTCCTTGGCTGAAACAAGAGAATTCGTTAGATTTCAGGTTTGGAGACATCAAATTTCTTCTTTAAGGCTCCTCTAGCCTCTAGAGAACAAACGAGCAAACGACGATTGCCATTTCCATCTGGCCGTCTGAGCTTGCTTTTCCTTATCGGAAGTATTTCTCAATGCCCCAGGTGTGGTTGGAGGCTTTGGCTTCGAACCACGCCTCCCCCAACCACTAATTTACAACCCTTGCCATAGCGATAGCCGCGCCGCTACGATCGCAGCGGTTTCTTTGCTCTCAATAGCGCCGGGGAGGTTTTTTCCGTTCTAACGAGTCATATCACCTTCCCCTTTCAGAATGCCGCATGGGGTGGGTGGGGGGGCATGAGCGCCTGTTTTCACCCTTCCCCGCCGCTTTTGGTGTAAGGAGAGAAGCCGTCTGAGACAGATCCCTCACACGGCGGGAGATTGCTGCTGGAATTACCACGCGCGCCAAAAAAGTTAATGGCCGGGCACCATTGTGGTACTGCAGACCGCATGGCAGCGCTGAGTACAAATCATTACCAGGCTGTGTGAGGCAATTAAACCGAATAGATGTTTCTCTTTTAGGAACCCAGGAAAATTTGCGCCCTCGTTTTTGTCTTTATATTCGAGGCCATCGGTCTAATAATTAGTTGGCTAACCCTCACAGCCCTAACTATCCAGCGGCACAACAGCAAGCACCAAGGCCAGTGTCTGCCTGTGCATGGCAGCTGTTGAAGGCCAGTAATTTTCATTTTCATTTCTTATTCTGGCTTGTTAGGCATTCTCAATTTGGCTGATTTGGACATTGAATAATTTACCTGTCCTATTGACAATACATATATAGAAAGATATATATACAGAAATATATATATAGAAGAGAATAATTAATAATAATAATAATAATAATAATAATAATAATAATAATAATAATAATAATAATAATAATAATAATAATAATAATAATAATAAAAGAAAGAAGAAGAAATACTGATAACATTAATAATAAATTATTGAGTTATGACTCTTATTAAAAAAGGGGGAGGATTCTATTATCAGGGCACCCTGTCCATCCTTGGATCAGGCCCCTATTGGGTGTGCCAACCGCCTATACAGTATAGCATTGAATAACGGGCATACGGCAAATTTTCAATCGAAATGGCAAGTGGTAGTAACCCTAAGGCTTCAACCTCAAAGGGCAATTCTAAATCTCAACACAAATCTAAACAGACAAAGGGGAGTTCCAAAGCCTCAGAAAAAGACGCCAACAGGTGCCACAAGGCATTGGAGAAGCACATAAATAAGTGCACACGGGAGGCGCAAAGGACCTCGCTAACTTCTTTGTCTCCTAGACCAGAACCGGTCTGTAGTCCCCACCCTCCTCCCCAGATCTCTCCCTCACATCCAGGTGCAGCTTGGCTCCTCAGGATCAACCTACATATTCAACTGGGGCACCGATCAGGCGAAAGGCCCCTGAAGCCACATTCACACCAATGACGGCAGGCTTTCATCAGGGTGACATTCTTCCAGATGAAGTCCCAGAGGAGATGAAGGCGTAGATGGAGCTGGCTATACACCAGGGAATCGCAGCTGGACTGCAACACACAGTTCTGACCAGAGAACGTCCTGTGCCCGCTGATTATGATTCGCAATCACTACAGTTGTTAACCAGGTCGGAGCAGCACCATACCGAGGTACAACCTCAGGGGCACTTTCCCATGATTCAAGACATTCATCTCCAGGGGCTACACGAGGAGGAGGTGGTGGAACAAGTTGATCAATTGGAACATATTGAATCAGGGTTGGTACATGACAGCGACCCGGCCCTGTCAGAGGCGGACCACTTAGAAAGGGGCATGTCCAAAGACCTTATTCGGGCCTTATTCCCGATAAACCCATATTTACAGGCTTATTCTGCCCACAATTGTTTAAATCACTATTGTTCAAGGCCAAAAACACCACACGCCTGGACAAGTCAGCTCCTTTGACCACACCAACTCCTTCACAAGAGGAATCGGAGGATTTAATTTTCACCCAGCGTGTAGTCAAGGCAGACGTAATTCCAGTCCCTCACATGTTTTCGGATCTGGTGCAGAAGCAGTGGGCTTCTGCAGCGGTGCACCCTGCTTCCACGGGATACGACAGAAAATATTTCAGTTTGGCTCCTGATTTCTCTAAATTACTGAACACTCCAGAGGTAGACAAACTGAGAAATCAGTAGGTTTAGCATCCTCATCTTCCATCCCCAGTGAAGCGGTGGAGGCGTTAAAGCCAGAGGACAAGTGGGCCAAGTTGGCTCTACACAGGGCCTATCAGTCTGGCGCATGGGCCATAAAAGTGGCCATGCCCGCATCCTTTTTTATTCAATCCTCACTTAGATGGCTCCGTCACCTAAGGGAACACATTCCTAACTCTAATATTAGAGCGCATCCGGACATTGCCAAATCTATCGCAGCCACAGAATTTTCTGCTGACGCAACATTCCATGCGGTTAAATTTTAATCTAGGGCCATAGCATCCCAGATTACAGCTCGGCGCTTGCTATGGTTAAAACATTGGCAAGCCGACATTAAACATAAGTGCAAGCTTGCCTCATTTCCCATTTCGGGGGACAGATTGTTTGGCTCTGCTCTTTACCCGTTTCTAATTGAGATCAGAAATAAGCAGATACTCCCTTCTCTTTTTCCAAAGTCAGATACCAGAAATACTCAGTCCTTTTGGAGGGGGTCCTTTCGTCCCTTCTATCAAGGACCATATTCAGCAAGATATCAGAGACCCTCTAATTACAGTTAGAGAAGCCCGACTTCAGGAACAGAAATAGAAGGGGTGGCCAAGCCAAGAGATCCTTTCGAGGGGCAGGAATTCGGTCATTCCTTCGCACAAAATAAAATCACTGATTCTTCTCCCATTGGTGGACGCCTTAAATTGTTCGCGGACCAATGGGACTCTTCAACATCTGATACCTGGATCAGAAACACAATCAGATTGGGCCTAGCTCTAGAGTTCCAATCCACTCCTCCAGACTTCTTCATGTCGTGCCCTCTTTCTAGAGATCCGGCTAAATGGACTCTTATGGAAACAGCTATCCAACACCTACTGGAAATATGAGCCATTCAGCCAGTAGCTACCAACCAACGAGGGCGAGGTTTCTATTCACACCTTTTTGCTGTTCGAAGAGTTCGGGGGGGGAGCAATTTTAGACTTAAAACAACTTAACCACTTCTTAGTATACCACAAGTTTAAAATGAACACCTTACAATCTATTTTACTTGGCATCAGAGGGGGTGACGTCCTTACATCGATAGATTTGACGGAAGCATATTTACATATTTCAATTAGACCATCCCACAGTAAATTTCTACGGTTCTGTTATAAAAACCACCATTTTGAATATGTTGCCCTTCCTTTTGGACTAGCGTCTGCCCCCAGAACCTTTACAAAGGTCCTCGCAGCACTGGCTGCCCATCTCAGAGGCATTCCCGTACGACTCCAGTGCTACCTGGATGACATATTAATTTTGTCATCTTCCATTCATCAAGCAATTAGGGACACTCAAATCACATTACAGACACTAGAACAACACAGCTTCTCAATTAATTGGACAAGGAGTCCATTGACTCAATTGGTCCACTTGGGGGCAATCATTGACACTGTGGAAGGTAAGGTTTTCCTGTCACCGGACAGACAAAACAGCACACAACAATTAGTTTCTGAGATCAGAACACACAAGAGGGTGCCCTTGGCTGATCTATCAAAATTGTTAGGCAAAATGATCTCATGCATATCTATTATTCCCTGGGCCCGACTCCACACTAGATCCCTCCAGTGGTTCCTGCTTCTGTACCAGCGATCAGGAAGAAGCAACTCCCAAATACAAGGTCATGGTACCGTCAAAAGTCCTCATATCTCTCCACTGGTGGACCAGAGATTGCCTGTTCAAGGAGCTCCACACTGATGTACAAAGTAGTTTTTCTAGTAGCGATAACATCCACTCGTCGTATTTTGGAACTGGCAGCCTTGTCAATCAGGCAAGATATTTGTGTTTTTCATTCAGACAGAGTGGTCCTTTGTCCAGGCCCCACATTCATACCGAAAATTCGGTTTTCACAGGGCGCAAGAACTAATACTTCCTAATTTTTGTCCAAGGCCAAATCAAGGATTGGAGCTACAATGGTATCGGCTTGATGTGAGATGGGCATTACAAATATATATTCACCACACAGCGCTTTTCAGAAAGACGGAATTTCTTTGTGTCATTCCAGCCAAACACCCAAGGCTGCAAAGTCTCATCTTCCACAACAGGCCAATGTCTAAGGGCTGCAATAGCTAAAACGTACCAGACTCAATCATTACAGGTGCCCAAGGGCATAACTCATTCAACCAGGAACACAGCAACATCGGCAGCGTGGGCCACGCAAGCACCAATAACTGAAATTTGTCAAGCAGCATCTTGGGCCTCTCCATCGCCCTTCATTAGGCATTACAAAATAGACATATTTGCCTCCACTGAGGCTTCCTTTGGCAGGAGAGTTCTGCAGCAGATCCATAGGGACCAGGAAGGGTTTCCAAGCCAGATGGAGACCCTCCTGTAGGACAAGCCAAGCTTTGGTATGTCCCACTACTGGATGCTCTGAACAGCTCATGGGAGAAAGGGCATTGGTACTTACCTGACACGCCCGTTCTCTTTGACCTGTGAAGAGCATCCAGCCCCACCAAATTTCTGTCTAGTGGGGTCCTGTTTCGGCCAACGAATTGTTAGGGCATACGGGGCGAGGGTGGTCATTCCTCGTCTTCACCAAAACTGGGGGATCCTGGGGAGGAGTCCCGTGGAGGAGGAGGAGTGTTCCACAAAATAAGCCCAGCCTGTACATGAAGAGACTGAAGCACCTCCCACTACTGGATGCTCTTCACAGCTCAAAGAGAACGGGTGTGTCAGGTAAGTACCAATGCCCTTTTTCGGGGAAACACTATTCAAAATTCCAGAAGAAAAAGCACTTTGCAACTTGATACTGGTTTGCAGGTTTCACTTTGTATATTTGTATGTATACATCAAGATAAAGTAAATAGAATTTTGTGTAAAATGCTTGGAATTCTGAGCTTCGGATTTTCTTTGGACTTGAATAGAGTTCATTGATTTTTCAAACAGAACTTGATTTTAATAGCTTTAATCTATCGATTTCATTGGTATAATTTTTATAGGGATCATTTTGTAAACTTGTTAAATCAGAAATGTTTGCTGCTGTAGTGTAACTCAATAGATTTTCTAATGGATTATCTTTACCTTTGCCTACCCCTGTTTTAGATAACTGAATTGTAGTTTAATCAGTCATAATTTTTCCCCTGGCTGTGTCACAAGCTGACCGTTGTGGAGATTTGACAAAATAGAATTAATAATTATAAAAACTGAAGTGTGCATCTAAAATTTTGTATACACTTCAGTGTATTATGAATACTAATTTATTGTAATATATGAAGTTGCTTTGGAAGATTTGCATTACTTTCAGATGATAGTATATTACATTAAATTAAAACTTAAGCTTTTAATTCATAGTACTGTAGTTAAGAAACCATTGCTCCAACATTTCATCCACAAAACTTCTTCAGCTCTGACTGGATGGTGGGGAATGGAAGGATTTATATTCAAGGAGTATGAATCCTCCCATCCTCCACCATCCAGTCAGCTGAAAAAGCGAAACTTCTTCAAAGAAAAACCAGAAAGTCCAATTGTCTCTTGAAAAAGCCCCTTTGGGACAACTATGACCTGGATGACTAAGAATCTCCATAGACATTTATTGTATCTAAGCATAATAATAAAATCAAAGCAGAAAAGTAATATAAGTTTGCTTGATGGGGAATGGCTAATGTTTGCTCCTAAGAAATGTAAACATAGACTAACAAGCACTTCATTAAAATTCAGTAAGAAAGGCTTCATTCCAATAATGTGTTAACTTGGAATCAAGTGTTAATTGACCATTCCCAGTTCCATCCTTTATAGGCAATTTTTTTCTGCTTCAAAAAGGTGTGTAGCTTGAACCACATTTATTATATTGTAAATTATGGTGTGCGCATAACTGAAAATCTATGCTATGGTAAATTGCAGGTATCATTCCTCAATAACTATGTGAGGACTTTCCATTAATTCACCAAAATGAGAATCGCACGCTGGCACTGACCATAAATACTACACTTGTTTCATTAGAAGTAGGGGTCCTAAGTAATGTATCTTTGATAATCCTTTTGGCCACTTTTATGATTACTGATAGGTGGTATTATTTTTTCCTTCTTTACAGAGTACTTCGTGAATTCTACTCATTTTGATGGAAGAAGACCATTGCCCAAATGTGAACTCTTGACTAAAATACAGCCATTTTTTTCTCTATTTTTAAAAGCAGCAATTCAAATACGGTAGAAGGATAGCTTGCCAGTTTGGTCCTTTGCTTTTAGCTTAACTGAATGCATAACTAGAAACAGTAGGAAGACAGTAATAATTGAATCTTGTATCTTTAAGTTGCTTTTAGTTCCTTACCAAGGAAACTTAAGTGACATTATGTGAAAAGCCTTTCAAAGTAGTGTTTTTAAGAAAGCTTAATTTTTAGCAACCATTAAAAATGAATCCTGCATTTTAGCAAATAATAAGAATAAAGAGTTACTATACGAAAATTTGCAAGACTCCTCAGCATCCTCTCCCCGTCCCTTTGTTTCAAGTTTATTTGTTGCTGAAGATGAACAAAGTGGATTTGTGAAATTCACCATTAATTACCATGCTTTTCTGAATGCTGTACAAATTTGACAACTACTTTTGTAATGTAATAGCTGAATTACACAGCATTGTGACAACAGGGAACAGTTTAATGAGGTGAATGTAGTTGTAGTTTTCCAAAAATGCACACTGCATTTTAGGTGTGTTTTTTTTTCTCATATGAGTTCAGAGAGCATTTAAGATGAGCAGCTAGAGGGTTAAGGGGTGCAGTCAGCACGAAGTGCGGCTTCTCGTGCTTCCTTTGGGACTCACCATTGCCACACAGCTGGCATAGGTGCACCCTGGCGAAGGAAGGAATCTGGAAATCAAAGTATCCAAGTGAGAGTGGACTGCAAAGGCCAATTTGGGTAAGTCACTGTAGGACTCTATTTATAGTTAAAAATAGTATGTTATGGTTAATACTTTATATAAAGAAAAAAAATTAATTTGTCCATTATAAGTAAGTTAGTGAACTGTTTCTAGATAAGCAGACATCAAAATAATTTGAAGAGAAAACCCTGCTAATGAAATATTATTTCAGAGAGGAAATGTACACTAATTCTTCCTCAGTTTTATTTAGCTCCAGTAGTGATGATGGTAGAACCTGGCCTCTGATGATTTTGACTGAAGTGGCTTAAGGGAGTTAAACAGGAGCAATATAGCTACAGTAACTCAACCTGATGCTTAGTCAAATTAAATAAATTTCCATTAGTTCCTAGAAAGATGGTAAGATGTTTTCCAGACTCTTGGAAGCATGCTTAGAAGAATCTGCTCTTTTCCATTGCACTGGGATGACAGTGTATGTGGTGTTTCTCTTGTCTTAGCTCCTGGCCATGAGGTTTGATGCCTCACTTCATTGAAGAGAGACACTGGACCTAAATGGCGCAGCATGACTTTGTTCCTGCCTGGCTTAACTTCTCTACGCCACAGTCTGCCAAGGTAATGATTAAACTTAGATCAATTGCTCAGACAAAGTTATAGTTAAATTGTCATTTTGATTGTGAAATGCATAAATGGCATTTATTTTCACATTTCTGAACTTTCTATCTCCCTATTATGCTGAATAGTTACAAATTTGAAGGAAATTGGTCTTAAAACTTTTCTTAAATGCTTAATCAAAATATATTTGTGGTTTAGGTATTACATCCAAAGATTTGTGCCTGTGCAGGGCATTATTTCAGAACATCCTAACACTGAAATTTTTTTTTGTAGGGACCTTATCCTGTATTCCGCATACTTTTATCATGTGTACTGCCATGTGCTCCATTCGCTGCATTAGGAATAGTGTGTATTGACTGTTTCTCTTGGTCATTGCTGAGCTTTTTCTTCTTGTATTTCTTTAGATTTTACTTCTCTTTGTTTTCTTCTATTAAATCAGTATCTTTTAGTGTTTTATAGCTGCAGGATCCAATCTGGGTCAATCACTGGGACTAGAGTTTTTTGTTTTGTTTTATAACTGTATGATGGGCAAAATAGTTTGGTCTTTGACTTTGTAGATTTTGTTTTGAAAATAAGTTAACTGAACAGTAAAGATCAGTTACAGAAGAACATTCTTTGTTGTTTATGTTAAAACCATCAGGTAGAAACCTGTGATTGCTCCACAACTTTATCAAACACAACTGTAACAAACATTTGCAATGATTGTTACAGTGATTGTTACAGTGATTATGAACTATTTCCATTTTAAGAAGTTTGGATACTGAAAGAATTGAAGCAAAGCAGCCAGTATCCTAGTCCAAGTAATAGGCAGAGAAAACAGAAGACTGAGAAAATTCTAGGTTTCTTCAGTCAAGTGTGCTTTTACAGGAGGGTAGAGTGTCTGAATTTTTGTTTTGGTATCTTGGTATTTTTCTGACTGAAGTTGGCTATAAACTAGGTATGGGCCAAGACAACCATGCTGGAATCTAGTGAATTTGATCAGGAAGCTAGACTCAATAATGCTAGTTGCTGTATAGGTTCTGTTTCATTTTAGGACCTAAGATATGGGGTGTGAATTTAGTTTGAAGAATGGTAGATCCTGAATATAGGAAGCGGCTGATTGTTGAAAACAAAATGTCATTTTTTTGCCCTTTTTCTTTTCAACTTTTTTTCTAGCTTTGCTACATAAAATAAGGACTTAGAACTCTAATAAACCAATGATGTGTATTCTGGAAAAAATGTGCCTTTACATATTCCTTACTCATAGGTCAACCATCTGGAGTAAGGACTTTACCTTGTGTAGGTTAACCCAGTGGCAGACATCTAATTAGATCTATCCAAGAATTGTAGGGAAAATGCAATAAGTGTTGCAGGGGGATTTAGTTCTCAAACCATCACATTGTGTGTATCCCATTACAATCTAGTGTCAGCTGTCAATTTCACAGTAAGCATTGCTAGTGATAACTCTGAACCTTTCATTTAATATTATAAAACTTCCTTGCTGCAATCAGCCATTTCTCAAGCTAATGTATCCTCAAATATGATTCTCTTTACAATGTATAATCAGACTTTCTCTTATGCCATTAATTTTATACAGAATCCCACTATGTGTAATGTACCACTATGTAAGCTAATCTGATTCAAGATAAAGATGTAAAATGTATTGGGTATTGTGGTTTGCTTGTTTTTTTTCAATAGAACAATCTAATCTGCCTGTATTAAAAACAAGTACAGTTAATTTTGACCATATTTTTAATTCAGATAAATGACAGGTAGTCCTCACTGTATGACTACAAATGGGATTGGAATTTTGATCACTAAGTGATGCAATCATTAAGAGAATCATCACATGATTGGACCCGATTTTATAACCATTTTTACAGTGGTCATTAAGTGAATCACCAAAGTTATTAAATGAATCATATGGTAGTTAAATGAAGCATACTAATTTGTTGTCTTCAACTGACTTTGGCTTGTTGGAAGCCAGCTGGGAAGATTGCAAGATGTTGCAACCATTACAAACGCAAGCCAGTTGTGAAGTGCCCAAATTGTGATTACATGCTTTCAGGGCTTTAACTTCAGATGGCTCAAAAGTCATTTTTTCCAAGACGTAACGTCAAACTGTCTTTAAACAAATGGTTATAAGACAAGTTATACCTGTAGTCATGGCAATTGCTTTTTTCATCCTTATAAAGAATATTTAGCCCAATTCTGAGTAACTTGGCAGAAGTTTTTAGTTCTTAAGGGACATAGTAAGTTAATTTCTAAATTAGTATTATAGAAACATTATAGAAAAGAGAGTAAGATTTTTAAATCCCATTTATTATGCAGTATAAGAGAACCTAACCCTAACCATTAACTCAGCAAGAAATACGCAAAATGCTTCACGCATAGAACTTCTGGAGTTTGCTGTTTTAATCCAGCAGAGGGATTGAAATGGAGCTGCTTGATTTAGGCTGAAGTAGTGGTTGTGGAACAAAGCATTAGAAGTTCAGAAGAGAAAAGGGGTAGGGAATATATGAAGAATATAGGCTACTGGGTTATGTCACTGAGATAGGCCAGAAGCATGTTGATCAGATATGCCACATTGGACAGGGATAGCGGCAGTTTCCCCAAACTCATCTTATTCTTGGATATATATTTTTACTGGAGCATATATATAGTTATCTCAGTTTATTAATTTGTAACGGGTTTTTTTGTGATATGGATTTTTAATTCATAATGAAGAGACACAACCTGTCTTCTTCATACATATATTCATTAGCTCCACAAAATCAGATTACTATTATTTATATATATTGCATTCATATAAGATATATATATATCTTAGTAAGTATATATGTATACACACACACACAAGTACTGTAGACCTTTATTTACAATGGCAATTGGGACGAGTTGCTGTGGCTAAGTGATGGGGTTATAAATAGTACAAGTAGTCTTTGACTTACAACAGTTCATTTAGTGATTGTTCAAAGTTACAACAATATTGAAAAAAGATACAACTGCACAAAAAATGTCACAAAATGGGAAAAATTCATTGAACAAATGTCTCACTTAACAGAAATTTTTGGGTTCAATTGTGGTCATAAGTCGAGCACTACCTGTAATAATGTCACATGACCATATAGTTTAATGATGGCAATTTAAGCCATCCTAGTTGCTGTTGTTAAATGAGAACCCCACATGACTGCAACTTATAACTTCCTGTCAGCTTCTCCCTTAACTTTGTTGGGGAAAACTGATAGGGAATCTCAGAAATTGTGTTAATGTGACCATGAGACTATTGCAGCAGCCTCACCTTCAAGGACTGGTTCTAGGTCTCCCTCATTCAGCACCATCACAAATTTCAAGGGTTGCTGACCACCGATACTGACCTTCCCAGCTCATCATAATTTTGGCCAATTGGAGCTTTCTGTTAATACTGTTGGGTAAGATAAAGCATAGACTGTATTACTATTGTTAATTATATCCATGCCATATGTAGCATTCCCTGTTAAAGAGAATCTCTGAACATTTTGGTTACAAGTGCAACCAAACGCCATATAAACTCTAATGGTGTGCTGTTCTTTGCAATCTGATGCCTTTAATCCAGGGACTATATACTGAAAACCCAACATATTGTAGACTGCACCTCAGTGTTGATAATAATAATAGTAATTGTTATATCAACAAAATTGTGAAATCACAGCTGTGAGTTCTTCCCAAGAATTTAGAATATTGTACTTTATTAGCATTATGTGCATATCCAAGTAAGTGGAAATATTGTCAATGTCCATATTTTTAAGTGCTATCTAAAATATTTTTATATGGCTCCCAATGTGTCAATAACAAGTGGTAACCACCATAGCCAGTTTATGCCATAATCTTTTAGTTTTGATTTTCAGATACTTTGTGGTCTTCTCCAATTCTTTTTCTTCTACTATTTCCTGGTATTGCTACATCAGTTATCCACATTTTCTTCTTTTCAGCCACAGTTAAATCTGGTGCGTTATGGCTAAAGATTTTATCAGTTTGTATTTGAAAATCCCACAATATTTTAACCTCATTTTTGACTACTTTTTGAATTATATTTCTGCTAATTTTTCATTACTGGCACATGATAAGTGTTATAGATGTTCCGTTTCCTCACCTGTTGCTTTTATTTGTTGGATTGTGGTTTCCAAAGCTTTTTTAATTGTCTGGAGCTAAGCCAATTTTTTAAAATTAGGCTTGTTCTGATTCTTACATTCTTCAAGTTTTCTCTCTCTTTTTTTTTAATTATTTGCATCTGATCTTAATCAAGTGTTCTTTATTGGCCAGGTGTGATTGGACACACAAGGAATTTGTCTCCAGTGCATAAGTTCTCAGTATACATACAAGCAACAATGTGATAAATATAAACCATAAGATACGAATTGATAGTCATAAGATACCAATAGGAGTAGGTAACAGGAAAGATGAGAAGAATAATAGTAATACAGTCCTACTACATGGTTAGATACCCTTGGGCATAAGACAGTGCTGTGGAAATAATGTGTTTAGCAGAGTGATGGCTGGACAGGGGGAATGGGCTGTTTTTGTGTCTAGTTGTTTTGGCAATGCAGTATACCAGGGGTCGCCAACCTTTTGGACCTCAGGGATCACCAAACTCATAATTTTCGATCCCAGGGACCACTAACCGGTTCTGTGGGTGTGGCCTAATTTGTGGATGTGGCTTGGTGTTCATGTGACTGGCTAGGCATGGCTTGTATGTAAATATTATAAATATTTACATAAATATTGAATTTTTTATAAAAAAAGAGCAACTTTTACCCAAAATCAGGCAAAGCAGGCAGGCAGATTGAGTTGCTCACAGAATCACAGATTCATTCAGAAATCTATCTATCTGCCATTGGCTAGCTCAGTCTGTCATAAAAAATTTGCTAGCAAGCAAACTCACAAAATCAACTCACAACATACCATGCATGTAAATATTGAATTTTTTTTTATAAAAAAGAGCAACTTTTACCCAAAATCAGGCAAAGCAGGCAGATTGAGTTGTTCACATAATCATTCAGTGATCTATCTATTTGCCATCGGCTAGCTCAGTCTCTCAAATTTGCTTGCCGTGAGTCTGCACTGAATTTGCTTGCAAGCAAACCTTCAGTCCTAAGGGAGGTTCGGCTGTGCTGAGCCGAAGATCTGAAGACTAGCTAGAAAGCACGAAATCCAACCATTTCCTGCTTCCTAGCTAATCTAAATCTCCCGGCACAGCGGAACAGATGATGGTCAGAAAAAGGAAAAATAGCAATTTAGCAGGCAAGTTTACCGGGTAAGGAGTGAGTGACCGGGAGAGTTCCTATGAGCCATGTTGTCCACAACCTTGTTTCTGAGCAGCCTGGATTAATTGCTTTGTGGGGGTGCTCTGGGGGTGAGATTTCTCTGCGGCCCACCAAAATTTTCTCACGGCCCACCAGTGGGCCGTGGCCCACCAGTTGGCAACCGCTGCTTTATACTATACTGGTGTCCTAAGGGGAGAAGTTGAAACAGTTTGTGCCCAGGATGCGAGGGGTCTGTAGATATTTTCTCAGCTCTCTTTCTAGCTTGTGCAATATACAGGTCGTTGATGGAAGGCAGACTAGTTGCAATTGTTTTTTTCTGCAGTCCTAGCTATCCCTTGAAGTCTGTACCTGAACTGTTTAGTTGCTGTACCAAACCAGTTATAGAAGTACAAATGTCAGACTCAGTAATTCCTCTGTAAACTGTATCAGCAGCTCCTTGGGTAGACTGAGCTCTTTGAATTGGCGCAGGAAGAACATTCTTCGTTGTGTTCTAATGTTAGGTGTCCATTTCAAGTCTTGAAAGACTTGAGGGTCTCTACTGTTGATACTGTGTTGCCTAGTACAGGGAGTCCTCAACTTACAACAGTTCATTTAATGACCATTCAAAGTTACAATGGCACTGAAAAAAGTGACTTATTAACATTTTTCATACTTATTGCAGCATCCCTACGGTCAGGTGATTTACATTTGGATGCTTGACAACTGACTCACATTTATGACGGTTGCAATATCCCATGATATCCCATGAGGGAATCAATATATGATTCCCTATTGCGACTTTCTGACAATCAAAATCAATGGGGAAACCACTGAACAACCATGTTACTAATTTAAGAACTCCAGTGATTCACTTAACAAATGTGGTGAGAAAAGTCATAAAATGGGGCAAATTCACTTAACAAATTTCTCACTTAACATAAATTTTGGGCTCAATTGTGGTCGGAAGTTGAGGACTACCTGTATCGTAATTGGTTGTAGAATAGGAGGGCTCCTCCTAAAATTTCTTTATCTTGGTCTCCTGTTTGATCTTCTGCTACGGGTTTGAATATCCAGTTCTTCTGTCACCACCACTACTGTACTTTAATATAGGCAAGCTGATCGTTTGTTTGATAGATGTTATTTTAATCTGTGCAAGCACATTATTCACTCCTTCCAAGGTGCCAGATCTTTTTGGCCACTAACTTCCAATGCTGGCAATATCTGTCTACTGGTAATTTTGCATAATCTTCTCTTTTAATTCTTGTTGGTAGGTCAGTTCCAGTATTAGCCTGTACTGGTTCTGTTGTTATTTCTTCTAAGTTATCATTTGTGTAATTCATAGTTTCATTTATATTTCCAATTGTTATTGTGAGCTTCTTCTGTTATTCTGTTGTTCTGGGGTGTTTTTTGTGTGTGAGCTAATCATTGTTCATTGATAATTGAATATGGATAAATTATTTTCCGACTTTCAAACATTTGTTTCCAGTTGGCTCCAATTTATAATTATTATATTAAACTTCTATACTGCCAAAGGTGGCTCACAACAAGTAACATTGCAGTAACATCAGTAAAAGATAGCAAGAACAACAGACCAGATGAAATGAAACTACACAAGACCAGGTCACTATCGAAAGCCCTGGTGAAGAGCAAGGTCTTCACCATTCAGAGTGGGGGGGGGGGGCCCTTTGGATCTAGGGACAAACTTTATTCTAGTGGATAGGCGCTGCTGCAGAAAAGGCTTTTGCTTCTGGGGTCTTGTTAGGTGACGTTATTTAATTGAAGGAATTTGGGGTGTGCCAACCCTTTAAAATTGAAGTAGACTATATATGCAGTGTTTCAACATACTCAGGTTATTTTGGTAAAACCACATATTTAGTTTAAAATGGAAACTTAATAGAAAAAATATGGCATTACATTCTGACCTTTAGAATAGAGTGATTTTTTTCAAAATAATATAATCTTATTTCCTCACGTGAGATTTTGTCCATTTTTCTTATTTCTTTCATTTTAATTTTAAAAAATTGTGTTGATGCCTGCTGCCTCTTAAAAGTGAAAAGCTACTGTTGGAAAGTTGCTGATATTCCATCAGTCCTATTGCTTAGTTGATTAATAGAGAGGTACATTGTTGAAACAAGAAACAAAATTGATTTCTGCTCTATTTTATAATAAAGTAGACATATTTAACACTAAGTTGATTTAATCTTGTGATGTCATTTGAAATAAAAATATGCATTTGTATAAAAATAACTCCATGTTTGGGTTTTTTAATATGGTAATTTGTTTTGGAGGATGTATTTTTTATATAAGTCCTAAATTGAGACTTACCAATTTAGTGTGCTGTAGTAACAAATATCTTATTAATGTATTTATTATATTTATCACATTTTGGAACCACCCATCTCCTCACAGAGTGACTTGCTGTATTGTTAAATATTTCAAATGAATTCTGATAAATATTTTAAAGAATGCAAAATTATATTGTTAAAGTCTGATACATAAAGTTATTCTGTGTGTCTTATGTGTGACTTTGATTATTTTTACATTTCCTGTTGACCTGTTGGCCTCTTCTGAAATATACATGACTGTATATTCTGTTAATACGATCACAGCCGTCTTTACATGTTTCCCCTTTATTCATAGGCTCCTGGAGCTACTTTTGAAAAGCATGGAGAACATCTTCCTCGAGGAGAAGGCCGGTTTGGTGTAAGCCGAAGACGGCACAACTCTTCTGATGGTTTCTTTAATAATGGCCCCCTCAGAACTGCTGGAGGTGTGTTACTCATGGATAAGTAAATAGCACGGGAGAAAAAATAGGCTGGAACTTCAGCTGGTGTCCCCCCTCCCCCACCATTTTGTGGCTTCCCACCCTCCAGTTTTGAACTCCAGTAGTTTGATACTCTAATGTCAATGATTTGATTGAATATCAATTGATTAGACAGGAGATGCTCCTATAATAATGATATTGATATATTTTGCAGTAGGTCTTGTGTATTGTGGCATTTTTTTCAAAAGATAACTAGCTTTGTTAATGCAACTTCATATCTTACCCAGACTGTTGGCATCAGCCTTCCCTGCACCGCCATGATTCTGTGGATTCTGGTGTTTCTAAAGGAACTCATGTTGGGCTAGCTGGCAGTCAACCAGGTTGGCATGGTTCTTCACGTGGCCATGATGGCATGAGTCAGAGAGGTGGAGGAACTGGATCTCATCGCCATTGGAATGGCAATTTCCACTCCCGAAAGAATTCAGCTTTTCAGGAAAAGCCAACTGCTGAAGCTAGGGAGGAGAAGGAAGAAAAGGAGAAATTACAGTTTGAGGAGGAAGATTTTGTAAGTATACTCTGCATGAAGTTAAGATGTTCCTTAAATGTATTTTTTTTCCTGGAGATTGATTCAAATAACCATTTGTATCCATGAGTTTATCATCTGATCTTGGATAGGGTTGCACCAGACAGATCCTGTGCAGGGTCCTCCTGGACTCAAGACTCCTGTTTAAAGAGCAGTTAGTAGCCATGGCTAGGAAGACCTTTGCTTAACTTTGTGTTATGGTCCAGTTATGCCCTTCCTCAATAGGGAGGCGCTCCACTCAGTCACTCATGCACTGGTCATCTCCCAGTTGGATTATTGCAGTGCACTCTACATGGTTGGGCTACCCTAGAGAAGTATCCAGAACCTTCAGCTGGTACAAAATGCAACCATATGGGTGATTTTGGGTACCCAAAGTAGGGGTGCTGAGGAAAGGAAAAGAATGTTGAGATTATAACGTTTAAAAGCTTTATGTCAAGGGAGAACATGCTATCCAGATAATACTAGGAGGGGTCAGGACGTTGTTTATTTTTCCAGCAAAGATGGAGAGACTTTATGTTTTTAAGAATGATACACTCATATTATACAGTATGTTATAGTTTCCATACATTTCTTGCATTAGTGGTATAGGAATCAGCATCAGTAATTTTGCAGTCTTAAGAGGGACTTCATGTACCAAAGATTTCTTCCCCTAATTATGCACCAAGTGTCACGCAGCTTTAAAACAATTGTTTCTTATGATTTTAATGTGTTAACACTTTTCTCCTGTCAGAATGCATTACAAAACAAATACTAGATTCTATGTAGGTAAACTGTCAGAATGTTAATATAGGTAGATAACATAATGGGTCATTGCTCATTTCTAGTTAGGAAATTTAATGAAATTAAAATTTTGTAACAAAACATGAAATATGTGCGACTTTTTGGTGTGCTTGTTACAGCCATCATTGAATCCAGAAGCTGGAAAACAGCACAGCCAGGGAAAACCAGCTGGAACTCCATCTGGTGTTTGGGGTAGGTACTGAGGCATTGGCAGAGAGGTATTTTCTTTTTTTTCTTTTTTTATAAAAGTTTTATTAATTTTCAATAAACAAACATACACAAACAAAACACAAAACATGAAAACATAAAACTTCTTTTTGGAAAGCGGCTTAGTCCCGGGTTACATCTTTTTGTACAGACATAAATCAAATTCATGCTCACTTTATATACCATTTCATATCTTATTTACCATTCTATATTTTCTATATAGCTTCTCCCCTCTTTTCACTCTCTTAATTCTATTTTATTTATTTCATCTCGATTTAAATCATTATACTTGTATCTTTTGTCCGTTCTGTTTCAATTATCAATTTATCTTTTCTCTTTAACACAAAATTTCTCCTGTAATCACTGATTGAAGTATGACACTTTTATATCTTTTCCCTAAATTTAACACTTAAAATAATATATAGTTTTCATTCTGATTCTGCTTAGTACATTCTAAAGCTACGTACTACATTTTAAAATAAGAAAATAATAAATTTATAATATAATTAAAACAATAATCCATAACAAATTAAACTCTATCATTAAATCTTAAGCATTTTACACATTCCCTTTAATATTTTATTAAATCATATAATATTCCAGTTTTCTAATTTTATGTCAAATACAGATACAACAATACAGTCTTATGTACTTTTGCAGAATCTCCTTTTTTAATTATGTTTTTACCCTTTATCTCTGAAAAAAAAACCCGTTTCTTTACATCTTGTTTCAAACCTTTGTAACTTCTCTTCACTTTTTCCCTTCCTTTCTTCTCCGATCTAGCCTTTTTACCCCCCCATCTCTTGATCTCCACCCTCTTCATTTCTACTCTCTTCTGTATTCCTCTTTTCTGTTGCTTTCTGACATTGTATCAATTTTTCACCTTATTTTTTCCCTTTTTTGGTTGTTCTTTTAAGTCTTAAATTCTCCATTCTCTTTCCCCTCTTTCCCTTTTCTTCCCCAGTTAAAGTTGCTTGTTCATTAAAGATGGCTTCTTCTTCTTCCTCCCAACCTTCTTGTTCTTGTAATTCCTGATAGGTAGAAATTGCCATTTCTAAGAAATGAAAAACAGATCCAGAAGAGCCCTTCCCTTCTTGTTCCTCTTCTTTTAGCTTTTTAAATTCCATTTTCAGTTCTTCAACAGATAATGCCATTGTGAAAAATTTTTAAACAACCCAAATGTTTTTAATCTTTCAAATAATAATTTCCAAAGGTCCCAAAGTCACCAAGCAATCCAGCTGTTTCATTTAGCACTTTCTTCTTTTTATACTTTCTCTTCCTGGGGTACAGTTCAATTGCAAAGTTCCAAAATGTATCTTTTAGAAGTCTTATTACAGTTTAACTCTGATCTTATAAGCTCCAAGCAGCCTCCTCCAGCGAAGTCTTAATATTAATTCTTTACCTCTCCCTTCCCACTTATAGCAAAAAAAGAATTATTTTTTTTCAGTTCCAATGTTCAGAAATCTTTAATGTCCCCTTGGCTTTAATTTTCAAATTTAATTACCTGCTGATGCCAAAACGGTTTTTTCCGATTTCCATCTGCTATTTCCGTAGGGAAGGAGAGTGAGAAAAAACAAAACTTTCCCTTTTAACTTTCATCTGCCGCTTTTTACGATCTTCTTTGGGAGCAATGTATCTTTAATGAAGTTAAGTTTCCAGGGTATTTAGATGTTACTTGTTATCCCGGTTCAGCCAAAAACTTTCACTTTCTCAGCCTCCTCCTGCACAATCTTGTCCGGATGAAAGCTTCTTTGTGGCGGCCATTGCTGACCGCCGCTCTACCGCTTTTGGAAAAGGGAGTTAAGCCAGCTGAGGAGGGGGGTTGCGATTCCCCCGGAGCCCTGCTGGATCTCCCCTGTCTTCAGTCACCTCTACAGGGTAACTATTAACCCCCAAATCCAACTGGATCGGGGGCACTCCAGCAGCGAGCACAGCAGGAACTGCGCACGATCGCGGATTCCTGCCGCCACCGAAGCCTTGCCTTGAGAGGTATTTTCTGTAGTTGTAGAAATAGTCTAATCTTGTTCTATTTAGTCAGTTTATAAAAATAACTAAATAAGTTTTTTCTTCTCTATGTTGTGTTACATTAGAATTAGAAATTATACTTCAGAAATAAATTGTAAGAGGCTTGCCTATTTTTAGGAATGGTAGAATATTGTTCAGAAACTAGATATGGGTACATCATCTCATTTCCCCACCAGACTGGCATTAGTATTAGTATTGATTCATAAACCTCAGACGTTTATGCACACTCAAGAAATGCATGAAGAACCTAAGCACCAGAAGTTGTAAAAATTGTTTTTAAATAGCATACTTATTTAGTTGATGTTGGATGTGTAAATAAGCCCCATACACTGGGGAATTCAAAGACATCCATAGCAGGAGAACTGTAGAAAATTATGTTACTTTAAAAAGGTCAATGTAAAGTTTTTCATACTTAATAGATATAATTCTGCCCATTCAAAAAATGACATTATTGAGACTGTCATGTAGAAGATCATAAAATGTCAAGATTTTTCCCTGATGTCCAAAATGTTTACATAAAAATCTTCAGGTACATAGCACAAGAGAGAGCTGCATTAGTATCTTTGAATAGCTACATGATTTTTTTATTCATTCAGAAGTCACAGTGCCCCAAAAATGTGAACTGACACTCCATTATTATTTTTTTCTAATTGTATGTATACCAGGAATCCAGTATTCCAAGAAATACTGCATTTAGCTCTTCCCAAAAATGTACTCTTAATGAAGTAGGCTCAATACTATTCAGGTATATATTTCTAGTGGACTGTGAAACCTTACTCTCTTGAGCATGCTTAATGTGCTTGAGATTCCCTTTAACAATTCCAAAATGCTTTCCTGAAGATCTTAAATCCTAAAATCTTATGCAGTTGCTAGATTTTTGATACTCAACATTCAACATTATAATTGGGCTTATAAGATCATAAAAAACATAAGCTTATAAGATCATAAAAATATTCTTATAGGACTTCTTTAAAAAAAACCAGTTTATTTGTTTAACATTTAGATATTATTAATTTTCAGCTTCCAAATTCATCTCCAATAACTTTATGCAGGTACAAGAGATGGACTGGTATGAACTCATTTTTTTGTTAAAATACTAAGTTTCTTCCATGTTATTTTATTAGAAAATCCTCCTAGTGCCAAGCAACCTACCAAGATGCTGGTCATCAAAAAGGTTTCAAAAGAGGATCCTGCTGCCGCCTTCTCAGCTGCATTCACATCACCAGGACCTCAGCTTTCAAATGGCAACAAGGCAACCCCCATTGTCCCAAGTGTCTACAAAAATCTGGTTCCTAAGCCTGCAGCACCCCCATCAAAGGTACACAGAAATAGCTTTCAATTCAATTCTGACAAGACTGAGTGGCTTTGGCTGACTGGGTCCCCCTTGGTTGGGATACTTTCACTATTACTCTTGGATGAGGTTGTATTTTGGCATTGGCACAACCTTGGATTCCTACACTAACAACTACTGCTCAAAGAGCAGGTAGCAGCTGTGGCCTGGAAAACTTTGGTACAGGTTCATCTTGTGCGCCAGGTGTGCCCTTTTTCTCAATTAAGAGTCCTTAAAGTCCCTCATGCCCTGCTTGCCTCTCAATTTGACTTTTGCAATCTGTTCTACATGGGGCTATCCTTAAAGATTGTCTGGAAGCCACAGCTGGTTTAAAATGGAATGGTATGAGCAATAAGGCCCACTACTCACTCTGCTCATGTCACAGAAAAGCTGCATTGGTTACCACTTGATTTCTTGGTGCAAATTCATGGTTTTTAAAGCTGTTTATGGCATAAAGCCTGGCTATCTGAGGGACTGTTTCTCTTCCACTGTTTCTGCCTGCCAAGTACATTCAGGCAGATTCAGAATCACTAGGAAGCATCTCTTCAAAGATACAGATGACAAACTCATTCTCCTCAGGTTCCATAAAGCCCTTAAAACCTGGCTTTGTTGAGACTCTGGGGTAAATGTACTAGGTTGGGGAGTGGCTGTTTTTAATCTAAACTGTCCTGTTTTACCGACGTTTTTCATTACAAGAGTTTATTGAAGTGTGACCATAAGAAATTTAACGGGGAAAAATAATAAATAAAACATTTTCCTTCACTTTCATTTTCTAGCACTGTTTTTTCTTTATTTGGGATCATTTGTTATTTTTCCAAATCATTTTATATTCTGGGAGGTGTTATTGTTAGGATCTGGAACATAGCTATGTCAGATAAATGTACGACAAATCCCAAAAGGGGCATTTTAAATAAGTGCAGATGTTAAGAAGACAATATTTTTACTAAGTCAGTGTTGGTTTTAGGCAAATATATTTCTATTGTTACTGTACATTTCTTCATTATAGCCAAATCAATGGAAAGCTAACAGAAGTGAACATAAACCAAGCTCACTAACCTCCAGCCGTGATTCAGCTTTTACCAGTCCTGTGTCTGTAACCAAACCAGCTGTGTTAACCAGTGGCTCTGTCCTCACCTCTTCCAAAGAGGTAAGCACGTATAGTGGATATAAACATGATATAGATCAGTAGGGACTAACCAATTTCAACGCTCTCTATCAAATCAGTGAATCACAATAGATTTAACAATGCTGTTACTCTATTCCCAGAGTCCCTCCAGTACCACCCCTCCTATTGAAATAAACTCCTCTCGCTTGACAAAGCTGATGCGCCGCACCACAGATAAGAAGAGTGAGTTCTTAAAAGCTCTGAAGGATGACAGGAATGGAGAATTGCCAGAGCGCCATGAGAACAACAAACTGGAGGATGTGAGGGTTCCATGTTTTTTTAAAAAATAATGTCAAGAGTTGTTTTTAAATAATTTTCTAGTATTTCTTACATGCTTATTTAGTAAACTTGCTACTTTCCGCAACAGCTAGCACAGTAATGGCTAACCTTTTTGGCATCAAGTGCCGAAAGCGCATATGTGCATACCCTGTGCATGCGCATGTGACTTGTGCATGAGCCCTGCCCCTCACATGCAAGTTCCCATGTATGTGCCCTGCGCATGCATGGCAGAGACCCGAAGACCAGCTGGCCAGCGGGAGACGCTCACATGCATGCGCAGCGGAGCTGAGCTGGAGCGATGGCTTGCATGCCCAGAGAGAGGTCTCTTTGTGCCACCTCTGGCATGCGTGCCATCACAGGGCTAGCATATGCATCATGATTCTGATTTCTGATGTCTTGTATAAAATATGGAAAACAAAAACTTGTAGCAAATATTAATGATAGTTTTGAAGATATTAGGAGTGATGTTTTTGTCCTCATGTTTGTGTGATTGTTGTATAATTTATATTTTGGAGGACAAATTAAAATAAATTATGCTTAACCTTAGAAATACAAAGTATATAGCATAGACACTTAATTTTTATAATTATAATAATTGGAATTTCTTTTCACCTTTCAGAATGAATAATACTTTTTGAAGAAAATGATCTAAATGTTGATTTTTTTAAAGGTTTCATGCATTTTTTGCAACATCTGTTGAACTAATGCATGGGAACACTGTGCACTGTTATTAGTCATGGTGGAGTTTGTTACTATTTTTTTTATTCTTGGTCCTGTGTTATAAACTCATGCAGACTGTCCTCATTTAACTATGGTAATTGGGACTAATAATTCCATTGCTGAGTAATGTGATTGTAAAATATTGTGTACTACAACCAATTTACGGCAGCAGTTGCAACAGAACTGCTGTCATTTAAGGAAATGCCACATGGCTAAGTGCAACATCATGTGATCACAATGTGTGACCTCCCACTGGCTTCCCCATTGACTTTGCTTGCCAGAAGCTGGCAGTGAAGTTGCAAATGGTGCTCATTACTGTGAGATGCTGCAAGTGTCTTGTGAGCTTCTTTTTATTATATTATGTTTCTCTTTTTTCTTGCACTTTTTACTCCTATAGTTTAAATTTAGTTTGTATTAGCTTTTATTATAATCAAAAATCTTAATACAATTATATTCTAAATTAAACAGATATTAACATTTTTGATAATCAGTTGTTTCTAAATGTTAGTTTGAGGAGGTTATTAGCCTCATCGTAAAGCCTATACTACTTGAGGATGTAATTTAGATAACTTTCTAAAATATCATTGATGAATGCTAAAAGAATTACATGAGTGTGATTTTGATCTGTCTTTTTTTTTGTTCCTGTCTAGGTGGATGGTGGCAGTACAGCAGAACCAAAGGAAAACTGGGAGGAGAACTGCCATCAGAATGGGCTTTCTTTGCCTTTGGAAGAGGGAGAGAATCTTTCTCACTCTTTAGAAGCAGAACACAGGTGAGAAAAGAGGCAGTTGGTCTGGAAAATATTAACCCACCAGAAATGTATAGAAATCAACAGAGGTTTAACCAGCTCTAGGAGAAGAACATGTGGTTTCTTGACATAGCCCCATTTACTCCATGTCATCCAGTACAATACAAAAGGTTTTGACTTCTTGTAATGAACATTCTTCCCTTCTGCTACCCATGTGATACCTTGTGATTGATGCACTCTGATGGAAGTATTGCCTTTTTACCATTCCTTATTGAAATGTTTCACAGGGGAGGGAAAGGCATCCCCCTCCTTAGTGATAAAGCAAGAATGATTGCATGGAAACAGTCTTTAATCTCCCAATCAGATGTTCCTCAGTTCTGAAACCTACATGAAGTTTGAATTGAGGCACAATTCAATCTGGCTAAGGAGCTGCTTCATCAGACACAGCAGAAGGATGGCATTCACCATCTGCCTCTACACAATCCATTTTAACAAAGTAGAATGGGGAGAAAGTAGATCATTTTTTATGTTTACTAAGAACCAAAACAATACTTTATTTAAAAACTGTCTTCGTATTCCTTCACTCCTTCCTATTCCTTCACTCCTCTAAACAGGTGTACAATATGGCATGTAACAATTCAAGAATGTAATCTAAGTTATTTGAGAACAGTAGTTTTATTGTAGTTAAGATACAAACAGGATTTTAAAAAACTTTTATCACTTTAATGTAGGATTTCTCAAATTTTGTGGTTCTTCTCTTCCCAAAATACTACATTAATTTCTGTGACACCACCTCAACCACAAATAAAACAAATTATTTCACTGATCAGCCATAAATACATTGTAATATTTAAATCACTGGATCTTCAGACTCTGTGGTCCTGCAGTTGTCGATTTGAGCTTGCATAGACAAAATGAGGAGCCAAGCCCCAAATAAGTTTTGACAGTGCTCCCACTGTCTGTACAAGGCTGATCAATAAAAAAAAAAAGTGACACCACCCCTACATCCAATTGTTCATAACCGCAAAGGAGTTACCAGCATACAGTTTGAGAACCTTGCCTTGGTACTTTCTATCACAATTCTCACTTACTTTAACTACTTCATTTAACTCTTAGCCTAACTTGCTTTATTAAAGTATTTCTCTCCTACAGAGCAATATTGTAAAATAGCTGTGAATTTTCTTGTGCTTAAGAAGGATTAAAATATCATTTCCTCCATAATGACACATTTAATCCTGTCCCTTTTCTATTCTTTTATCTTTTCCATGCTAGATTACTGAAAGCAATGGGATGGCAGGAATATCCTGAGAATGATGAGAATTGCCTTCCCCTCACAGAGGATGAGCTCAAAGAGTTCCAAATAAAGTCAGAGCAGGTATGGTCAACTGCCTACCTTTTAGCATTATTTTATTTTGTAACTTACGGCGTCGAAAACTCTGAGAACATTGATTACAATTAACTAAGAGATCAAAATTAAATAATTTTGGTTTGGTGCATCTGACAGCAATTAATAAATTTTGAGTTCATCTTGACTGAAAAGGAGAAACAAGTATGAAAATTTTCTTTCCTTTCTCTCTAGCTAAGAAGAAATGGTTTTCGGAAGAGTGAATTTCTTCGAGGCCAAGGCAGCAGTCAACTATTCTCCCACTGGAGAAGCACTTTTAAGACAGAGTTTGAAGAGTCAGACACAGAAACAAGTAGCAGTGAAACTTCTGACGATGATGCCTGAAGTTGGGCACCAAAAATCCATTATATAAAACCAACCCAGCAAACTCAGTTTGTAGTTCAGCACATAAATGTTTGGGGTTCGAATGAAGCAGAGTTTATTCTATCTCAAGCCTGTTCAGTTTTTTATTGTTGAAAACTTCATGCACAAGGGAAAGAATTATATCCCAAAGAAGAAAGCTATTGGCTTACTACTTTTTGATTTTGCCCTTCTGTGCTTCATAGAGAACAATCCATTCCGCCTTCTGGAGCAAGGCATGGGTTCAGTCTCATCAGGAGCAGGATGCAAAAGACTTAAGTTGGGCAACCACAAGCTTCTCATACTGCCGTCCACATTGCAAAATGTTGTGCGGCAATAATGTGCTAAAACAATCATTGTCAATGACAAAATGGCTACGGAAGTTCTAATTGTGTTAAATTAATGCTAATAACATGGAACTTTTTTTACTTTTTGGCGGCTCGGGGAGCTTCATCACTTAACCAGGCGTGTTTGGTTTTTCTTTTGGGGGGGATACAGCTGTAAAATATTTGGATATAGGAATTGTTTGTGTTCTTGCAACCTTGATATTCAGGGTGGATTGTTAAAATATAAAATTTTTGTGGGATTTCAAAGATTAAGATTATTTTGATAACATTATTTACAGATTTAAAAAAGTGACTATCACATTGAGTCTGTATGAGGGGAAAACTACTGCATCAAAAGATAACTAACTTGGAATAAATATTTTGCATCAGTTTGCCAATTCTGAGTCTGTCATTTCTCAAGTTACTAGTTTAGATTTCTTAAATAAGACTTTCTTATATTTCCGTTTTAAGATAGCAGCAATTTTTCAAAAGCAGAGATCTAATTTTCTTGTTTCTTGATGAATAAGTGAATCACTCCAGCCCTATAAGTAGGATAAGTTTATATCAAAAAAGGATATCTATAAAATATGAATTTCTCATTGATAATGAAAATATTCACATTAAGTATATAACAAAACTGATAAATTTGGCAGTGATTAATTTCTGATACAGTACACAAAGAGCATGGAAGTATAGGGCATGTGTTGCTTTTGTCAAGATTTGCTAACTTAATATTTTAAGTTTTAGTATTTGAACATTTCAAAAATTGATTTTCCATCAAGTGAAATTTGATTTCTATGACTTTCAGGGCAAGTTTGTATAATTCTTTTGAAATAATATAGAAGCCATTGCTTTTGTCTTCTTCCAGAATGTTTTTTTCAACTTTTTAATCTAGGCTATAGACCTGGAATTTCCTGGTAATTTTATATCCAAATACTACCCAAATGCAAAACTTAGTTTTGAAGATCATTCAAGGTTGACTATAATTAAATTCCCACAGAAAAGATCTTTATGAGCAGATCCATACTTTAGTCTGCCAAAACTCCCCGACTGTACTGGCATATTTCCATATAGTGCAGCATAATGTTATATAATGGCTGGCATCCAAACCACTAAATTCTTAATGGTCAAGGAACAAGACACTTACCAGAGCTCACTGATTGTTTTAGGACACCCAAAAAATTATTTGCGAAGCTAGCACTCATTAGAATTAAAGGAAGACAACCTACAAAGTCTGACTACTGTACATAATAGAAACCAATATACCTCAACTTCATGCAGCACTCTCCTTGCCAGCTCGGCAAAAAGCATCTGTGTGATGCAAGTCTTTCAAATTGCATGTTAAAATTATAGTGGGATACAGGGTTTGGAAAGAATACATTCTTCTGTAATTGTCTTTGGACTAATTTTTTTAATGTTGACAGTGCTGCATTAATAAACAATTCTGTATCCTAAGATCATAATAAAAGCATTTATATTCATGTATTCTTTCAAGTGTCCATGGACTATGTCACAAGGATTGCATAGTAAGCACTACAAATAAAAAGCTGCTAATTAGTCATATCACTCCAAACATTCCTGAAGTTGAAAAAAGTTTAACAAGTGGAATGCACAAACTACCGTGACATAAAACATGTAGAATATAACTTTAGAATCTGAGGAATTTGTTTCAGCAGAATATCAAAATGCCCTTGTCTATGGATGCAGTGCTTGAATCAAGAACAGCACCAAACAAAAAGATACTGAAGCAGAGAATAATCCTGTTTGAATATTTGAAAGTACATGTTGATGTGAGAGAAAAAGAATCCGTGACTAGGAATATTTTAAATGACCAGAAACATTTTAAAAGGTTTTCTATAGCAACTGTAAACAAAAATGATCTGACACATTTCACAAACAATAACACAACAGTTTCCTTTTTCAAACATTAAAAGTACTTAAATGTGGGTGAAATACTATACACTTCACTATACACCATAAAGTGGCTCTTCGTTTGGGAATACTGAGATGAAAATTACCAGGGGTTGTAATTAATAAAATCCTCTATATCCTGGACATGGTAAAAAGCAATGCTTCTGATTGGTTTAGCATGTGAGAAACAAATTGTAGTATCTGTGTGTAAAACTGAATTATGTTCCTAGTTAAGTAAATTGTTGAAGATAATTAAATGTATACATTTCACAGGAATATTGGCAGACTAGACAAAGCATGCATCATACCGCAAATATATCAGCTCAACTAGAGCAAAATGCATTCTGTATGCAGTATTATGACAGGCTCCAGTCATGAGATCTAAGCTAAATTTCCATGGATTTAATAGTGGCAAATGATGAACAGGTTTTAAAGAATGGCTGTTCAAATATATTCTGCAAGAAAAATGACCCATCTTCGCAATAACCTGGTGTCTCCTACCTAAAATTCTACCCAGGTCTAGTCCTAAGCTTTTTCACTATTGGACAAAGGCAAACCGACCATTTGTACTTGCTATGACTTATGCCCTAGTAATGGCTTGTTTATTAATGTTTATAAATGGCCATTTTAGATTAAGAGGCAATTTGAGAGGCAAGATAGATCTTCCACTAATGTGAAATGGCAGAAGAAAACATAAAATTTCACTCTCAAGACATGATGCTAGTGCTTTGAATGACCAGAGCTCAGATGCAAAAATCCTGTGGACTACCCTGTACTCTACTTGGTAGCCGAGAATCTGTAGAGATTCTCAGTCATCCAGGTCATGGTTGTCCCAAAGCACCTTTGGGACCATGACCTGGATGACAGTATCTACAGACTTTTAGCTATACAATTTGGGATGAACACCCTTGGAATGGTGTTGGAAGTAGGAATGGATTTCCAGAGAAAAAAATTGCAGACCACTGAAGCCAGAAGCACTACTCAGGTCACTCTGAGTACAGAGATAAACCTTCCAAGTGCTTCAACGACCCTCTGAAAAGGATGCAAATGACCAGCTGTCTGCAAGGAATATAAATCCTTCCATTCCACTATCCAGTTCAGAGCTGAAGCAGCTTTTTGCATGAGAAGCGAAATGTCTTCAAAGAAAAAAAAACAAGAACGTCCATTTGCCTCCTAAAAAAGTACCTTTGATAGCGGACTATTTATCGCCATTGGCGATCGCCCAAAAACTTGGAACAGTCCAAGTGTAGTAGCTCTTACACTGTTATTAGTTTACCTAACCATCTATAATCGGGGGTCTCCAACCTTGGCAACTTTCAGATTTATGGACTTCAACTCCCAGAATTCCTCAGCCAGCTTTGCTTGCTGAGGAATTCTGGGAGTTGAAGTCCCCAAGTCTTAAAGCTGTCAAGTTTGAAGACCCCTAGTGTAGAAAAACAGATTATCAGACAGTTACGGAAAACCTCCCGCTCTAAGCAGCAACCGCAGGACCTTCCTCTCTCAAAAAAAAAAAAATCACATCCCTGCCAAGCAACAACTTTAACAATCATAAAGAACTGAGAAAGTTCAATTGAGAAAGTCCAGAAATATTTCACAAGAAGAGTTCTCCATTCCTCTACTCGTTGTAGAATACCTTATGCCACCAGACTTGAAATTCTAGAACTTGAAAACCTTGAATTACGCCGTCTTCGGTCTGACTTAAGCATGGTATATAAAATCATACATTGCAATGTCCTACCTGTCAATGAATACTTCAGCTTCAACCATAACAACACAAGAGCACACAATAGATACAAACTCAAAGTAAACCGCACCAAACTTGATTGCAGGAAATACGACTTCAGCAATAGAGTGGTCAATGTCTGGAATACTCTACCCGACTCTGTAGTTTCTTCCCCAAACCCCAAAAACTTTAACCTTAGACTGTCTACTATTGACCTCACCCCTTTCCTAAGAGGTCTGTAGGGGGCGTGCATAAGCGCACCAACGTGCCTACCGTCCCTGTCCTATTGTTTCTCCTATTCTTTTATTTTTCTTATATGTACCCATTTCATGTATTCACAACTATGTATACATTTATACTTATTATCTTGTAAACAATTGGCAAATCAAATCAAATAAAAAATAAATAAAACTGGCAGTCCCTGTGTTGAGCAATGTACACCTCACTAGCTTCTTCTCACAGAAACCATAAAGAAACCGTCCAGCCCGGGGACGCTAACGAACGTCCACCAACCAACCCTCCTTCCACCTGTTTCCATGTCCCACTTTGATGACGCGAGGCTGCGCGTCGGCTGAGACGAGCGTCTTTTGCCGCGAGATTTCCCGTGGAACAAACCGTCCCGAAATGCTTTGCGTCCTTCTTTTTGCAATCGGCGCCTCGGAGCAGGATGGGTGAGTTGTTAGAGGGAGAGGGACGCCGTGGTTTCATCCGCCCGCATCCGCCCCGCTAGACATCCCCGCGGAGATCCCGGTCGGGGAACGGGGAGAAGGATGTTTAGCCCGTTGAAATGCGCGTGATATTCTGGTTAGTTTTGTGTAAGCGATTGCGATTCGGCCTGTTTTGGGATCCGGACGCCTCTTCGGCCTTTGCTGCGTGTTGCCGCAGGATAGCCACCTCTTAAAAGGACCTTCATGGAGCGAAAGTGTTTCCTCGCCTTTTTTTTGTTTTGTTTTGTTTTTTCTCCCTTTGCCCGCCGTTGCAATGATGAAACTTTTTCCACTGCTGCATTAAGGCCGAGTGTGCCATGCGGAGACTTACCTTGGAGAACTGAGTAACCCTGGGCAGAAGGAACGCCTGCAAGCCGTAGTAGAGGGACAACTTCAATGACCACCACCCTTAATGCATTCCTATTCCGCTTGATTATTTTTTCTCTTTTACGCAGGAATCTCCAGGGATAATTGGCACAAACGCCGCAAGACCGGGGGAAAGCGGAAGCCCTACCACAAGAAAAGAAAGTATGAGTTGGGGCGACCTCCTGCCAACACAAAAGTATGTGCGCCGAATTGCTTAGAGGGGAAATGTGTGGGAAGAGTTCAGACTACTATTGGTAGGAGTGAAGTATTTTAAGGGGTGCATGTTTCCTGAATAATGGGGATTGCTGTAGGCCAGGGGTGTCCAACCTTGGCAACTTTAAGACTTGTGGACTTCAACTCCCAGAATTCCTCAGCCAGCAAAGCTGGCTGAGGAATTCTGGGAGTTGAAGTCCACAAGTCTTAAAGTTGCCAAGGTTGGACCCCTGCTGTAGGCCAACTGAGAAAACCTCTTTGCAGGCAGAAGGAAGAAATGGGAACTTGTAATTCAAGTGTCCTTTGTTCTTGACTAACCCAGAATACTATATTCATAGCAGATATAACTAATTGCAAAATAATGTTCAGGTAAAGGATAAATGAGTTTTTTTTTTTTTACATGATATAGCTTATCTGTAACAAAACTTTCTCGCTGATATAACAATAGTATGGGTTATGCACACATGTTTTTAAGAGCTGTTATTAGCGTGCCTCTAAATTTAATTGCAATACCATTTTTATATGTAGTTAGCAATGATGTTGATGTATGAAATAGATATGAGCTACTTTAGGTATACCCAAGTGTTGCATATGTGTGGGGGAATGCTTACTGGGGCACCATATTAATTAATTAATTTGAAATTATTGTAATCCTTAAAAGATTTGAAGTAAACTCCAACCCAGAGTTAACTTGAATAGTGCTTTAGTTTGGAGATACTGTTCCTCTGATGTGGAGGCAACTGGAGTGATGAGAAGTACACCTTAGGTGAGCGTGTAGACTGTTCTGGTCTTCATCACAGTCACCAATGCTAGGGGTCGTCATAGTTACACTGACCATGTTGCCATGTAGGATGGGCATTTGAGGCAAGATTTTAGTTCCATGAATTGCTGTGTTTGAACAAACCCATGGTACTTTGTTGTAGATTGGCCCCAGAAGAATTCACACAGTCAGAGTTCGTGGTGGCAATAAAAAATACCGTGCTCTGCGTTTGGATGTTGGAAACTTCTCTTGGGGATCTGAATGTAAGTAGATGTTCTGCAGAGTATTTTTTTTAAAGGGGGGGTGTTGTTAGTGATCTAGAAGCACAAATAAGAAAACTGTGATGATAACTTTGACCTTAAGAGATCTTTGGTGAATTCCGAGCTCTCAGTGATAAGAGTGTCATAGTTACCCTGAGTATGTGTGCATTGTTGCTATAGGGATGTTAAAGGGGAGACTTGAAAGGTATTGTTCAAGTCTGGTAAAAACTCAGGGGTTGAGATAGAAAAAATGAAAAATATTAGCTAACTTTAAACAAGAGCTCAGCATGGGTTTAAAAGCTGTTATTCAGTGATGAAGAGGCAAGAATGTTGTAGATGGCATAAGTATAAAAAATAGCCATGCAATAAATTTGAACCTTTGCTTGCATGTTTAGTTTGCTACCCCACTAGTATTTGGAGGCGGGAGGGGTTGCAGGTTTGCTTAAGAGTAGCTTTGTTCCTATTCAGATGTACCTAACTGGTCAATTCATAATCCTAGTGTTCGTTTGGTCGGTGAGGTTAATACAGCAATGTAGTTTCTGTATTTACTTTATTTCATATTTGTTATTGAGCTTGGTTACGAGGACTTTATTGGAGCTGCTGAAGGTAGCAAGATAAACAAGTCTATTTTTGTATTTTCTAATCAGAGGACTAATTATGATATTTTGCAGAAATATTCACGGGCAATCACTATTGTGATACAAGCTCGACCCTTTTTGCATCATAAGCAATGCTGCACATATGTGTAAAGGAGGCACGCTTGTGTTGCAGGGTTAGCGTGCTCTTTGCAAATACATTCATATTTTCCAGTCATCCTAGTTTGCGGAGTCGCATACTTTATAGTTTGTACATTCTCTTCTTTAAATTCTCTTCTTTATTCTTTCAAATGGGTTGATCTTGGAAATAGAAAGTCAAAATTGGCTACATTTATAAAAAAAGAATGTATACAGATCCTGCAGTGTGTGAAGGCCTATTTTTATGTACTCACAAGATTCTTATAGCATTCAGATTTTTTAAAAAAAATTCTTGAAAGGTAAATTCCTTTTTTTACAGGCTGTACCCGCAAAACCAGAATAATTGATGTAGTCTACAATGCATCCAATAATGAGTTGGTGCGCACAAAGACCCTGGTCAAAAACTGCATTGTCCTCATTGACAGCACACCATACCGACACTGGTATGAAGCCCACTATGCCTTGCCCCTTGGGCGCAAAAAGGGTGCCAAGCTGGTAGGTAACATAGTATGCAGAGGTTTAAAAATACATTTGTCTTCTGATGATGATACTATTAACCAGTTCTGCTGCTGAAAGAGAATGATGGCATATCTACTTATCTGAAGGAGACGAGACCAAGCTGTGTAGGGTCCCTTTCCAATTTAGAGCATCTTAGTGCTGAAGTATGCAGGCAAATGTTTTGAATAAAAGGATTCTATAAATGATTGTTTGTGGGCTCCAAGTTGAAAAATGCTTATAGACTGTTATCCCATCAGTGCTCAAATCTCAATTTATTTGGAAATTGTTTTAAAGTAGCAAAGAGTAGCAAAGTAGCAAAGAGACCAGCACACCGGTCATGCTGTGTAAGATTGTATTAGAAGAATGCACAATACCCAAATAGTTTGCTTCAGTAATCCTACCAAACCACCTTGGATAGGCTGAAATTTGGCAAAACCCAAAGCATTTTTATTGTCCTGGGTATTTGCTAAAACAAAATCTGGAGAAGTTTAACAGGATGAGCAGGATAAGACCTGTGCACCTCACATCTATAGCTCTTCTAAGTTGGCCTATGTGTGTACATGTTTGTAAATTCCTAGTGCCTTCCCTTGACTGCCACTATCAGTTTGTTTACACACTGCACATTTAATTGGCGCTTTTGTATTTCCAATTCTTTCTGACTACAAGGAAGTGGACATTGGTGGATATGGGGAAGTAGAGTGGGGGGGAAATGATGTTTGGAAAATGGGGGTGATAGGCTGGTTGAATAAACTGCTGTTGAAGCTGTGGAAATTGGCAGTGACCAAAGCTAATCTGACTTTGCAGTATGTCCAACCAGATAAGATGTCCTCTCCCACTTTAGTCTTCCCAGTGGCTTCTTTTCCCTCCCACATACACACATAGCATGTTTTGGTCTAGGCACAGGACAAGTTTTTATGTGCAGAACAGTTTACACCAATTTGCGCAATGTTTTACCAACCCCAAAATGTACTGAATGTTTCAGATATTTGTGGAATTATGGGAAATAACAAACCTTCTGCTTTTGCTTCAGACCCCTGAGGAGGAAGAAATTTTAAATAAAAAACGTTCAAAGAAAATCCAAAAGAAGTATGATGAGCGGAAAAAGAATGCCAAGATCAGTAGCCTCCTGGAGGAGCAGTTCCAACAAGGAAAGCTACTTGGTAAGATGTTAAAAATAAAAAAAAAACTGAGCTTGCTAGACACAGCAGAAGATTTTAAGCAGATGTACTATTTTGATAACTTATGTGATGATGGCAGTCTATACTCAGAGTTGACAAAAGTCACAGCTTTATTCTAGGGCAGGATGTACTTGTTTCAACTCTTGGTATAATATTTAGCTTGACAATTGTTAGAACCTTTTCCTAGTTCTTGCTACTTTATACAAGTTAGAACCAGAAATTCACGTGTTAAGGGATTACCATGTTATCCTGCATAATTGACCAGGGATTTGAAGTTGACCTTGTGATGAAAACTTTGTCCAGTTCTGCTGCTGAATGTGAGTGGTGACATTTCAAGTTCTGAAGGCAACTGGGAAGGCCGTTAAATTTTTAAAGGCCCACACTTTGTGAGAAGATGAGCATAGTTGTGTTAATATGGAGTTAAAGTAAGAAAAGTTTTGCATTTAAAGAAGTGTGTTCGTTAGTCTTAATTGACACATTTTCCTTTAATTTTGTATTTTCCCTTTTCAGCTTGCATTGCCTCCAGACCTGGACAATGTGGCCGAGCAGATGGCTACATTCTGGAAGGCAAGGAACTAGAATTCTATCTGAGGAAAATCAAGGCCAGAAAAGGCAAATGAATACATTTATTGTATCCAACAGGCTTAATAAATATCTCAGAGTCTTGTTATAAATGATTAATGTGGTTATTTATGGGCATTGGGACAAAGTAGTATATCAGTGGTAAGTGCTGGAATGGAATTTACTAATATTGTGGCCTGCTTCAGTCTGACGACAATGTTTCCTTGTAGGTCAAGCTATGACTTAACTGCAGCCCCAAGAAAAGCAGTATAATTGAGATTTTTCTCACTGATCTTTTCAAAAGCTACTTAGTTTTCTAAACTTGTTGCATTTTTATTTGGGAGAGAACCTGTTGGTGCTGCCATTCTCCAGTTGAAAATGGCAGCACGATGAGTTAGATTTTCAGAAATGCTTGTACCTTATGTGAAATTATATAACTACAATTTCTGAAGTATATGTTGATAGAAAGATGGACAAATGTGTAAGCTAAATTGCAACTGAAATATACTAAATAACTAAATGTTGCTTCCTTCATTGAGAGAACTTTTATATTTAGTGTGCAGATTAATATTTTTCAGTGCCCTCTTTTTTCTCAAGTCACAATCTTAAAAGTGTTATTGAGGAATCAGTTTCACTTAAGAGTGATTTATGTCTGAATAAACAAGATTAGGCTGTTGAATTTTGAAATTGCATGGATTCCAATGAAATAAATAATATTAACAAAATATCTTCCTACTTGAATATTTGGCTTATCTGGATTTTATTATTATTCAGATACCTATATAATAAAAAGTTTCAGAACATATATATTTAAAAGATTTATTAATCATAAGGTAAACAAAATTGGTTAGGTTATTGAAAGTAAATACATCTCTGTAAATACATCTGGCACAAAGAACCCAGAAGGCTTAAATGCAGAAGGCACAAAGAACTCAAGTTCTCGTGTTAGGTTAGTTTTGAGTGAAAAGCGGTTTATGACCAAATGAATTGGCAGTGTGTTTAGCATAAAGGAGAGGTGACTTGTGGATTGTGGGCTGCTGAGGATGATTGGAAGAACATAGCCTAGTTTTATGTACTAGTAAAAAAAAATTTTTTTAACTTTTCTAGGAATTCAGAAATTTATATCACAGCAACCATACTTGCTTTTTTGTGTACTCATGAAAGTGGGCAGGATCTCTGGTTTATAAAAATGTAACTCTTGAAAATATCTCCATAGTTCAGGGGTGTCAAACTCGATTTCATTGAAGGCTGCATCAGGATTGTGTTTGACCTTGAGGGGCTGGGGTGGGTGTGGCCAGCTCGACGTCACTTGTGTCAGGGACGTCTGTAGTGGCCCATGCGCTCTGCCAGTGAAAACAGGCTTCCGAGCTCAATTTTTGGCTGCGACGGCCTGTGACCCTCTACCAGTGAAAACTGCGGTGCCTGTGCCGTTTTTTCTGGCAGAGGCACTGCAGGCCAGTCCTTCACTTTTCAGGGCAACCCCACAGGCTGGATCCAGGCCGTGGGCCTTGAGTTTGACACCCCTGCCATAGCTGATCAAACAAGTGCAGCCAGAAATCTTGGGTTATTTATTGATCTTAGCTGGATGGCTGCTCAGTGCTGCTGATGCTGTCATCTAGGGATCCTACCACAGTAATAATGGGTATGTCTTTTCTCTCTATTTCTGCATTGTGAGGAGTACCGGTTTCACTAATTCCGGTTTCCTCATCCTCTGTCTCTTCCTCGTCGATACGGCCAACAGCCTCTGGATCATCTCTGCGATTGAAGTTGGGGCTGGCAGAAGTAAAGATACCCTCAGATCTCAAACGCAGCAACTGAGGGTGGGAAATCCGGTTGCCCTTCCCAAAATTTTTGAGGCTAATTGCTGGAGAGGCAGCAGCAGCATAAAAGCGGTTGAGCAAGGGTGTCTGTATGCGGTTCATGCTGGGTGAGGCATCGACCTGCTGATTCTGCTCTGGGTCATCACTCATCCTACACAAAGGAGGAAAGACAGTACAGGCACAACTGAGTGAAATGAAAAATTGGGATAATTCATGATTCCGTTCCAACTGACCAGTTGCAGGGGATAGTGGCTTGGTATATACATAACATGCGAAGCAATAAATCGACCATATTTTACTGATCTAAGTACAAATTAATTGAATTAAGTACACTGATAGAAATTTATGGACCCCAGCTAGTAATTCCTTTAGGAGGTGCTTTGAGAACTAAGGAAGGACAGGTGTATAGTAGAACACCTATGTTGTAGCATACTCCAATAGAGTATTCCAGTTATAATTGCTTCTTTGAGTGAATCTTGTTGAGTACAGCACAGACAGAATACCTGTGCTATATACATTGCCACCTGTGGGAGGTCAAATTTCACATTTGGTGTGTTCTTAGTGCCCTTCGAGTAAATGTAAAATTTGCTTTAATGTAGAATTTGTTTTTATTTGCAGGAACAGGTGTTGCCCCATTTTACAACCTTTGTTGCCACAATTAAGTGAATCAACATAGTTGATAAATTAGTAACATGTTTGTAGAGTGAATCTGGCTTCCCCCTTCATTTTGCTTGCCAAAGAGTTGCAAAAGGTGATCACGTGACCTTGAAACACAGTAATAGTCATAAGTATGAGTCAGTTGCCAACCACATTGAATTTTGATTACGTGATCATAGGGATGATACAAAGGTTATAAGCGTGAAAAACGATCATAAGTCATTTTTTTCAGTGCCATTGTAACTTTGGTCATTAAATGAACAGTTGTAAGTCAACTACCTGTATTTGATTTTATTGTATAATGACTACCTTAAATAAGCAGCCTGGATCAAATAGTATTATGGACTTTTTCCCCCTTCATACATGACTTTAAACAAGTTCCTGATCCCTAAGCAAACCATCTCCCATGAGTGATACACAAGCTGCTCTTGGGTTATAATTCCCATCGTCCCATACTTCATGGACATTGTGGTTATAGCTTGTGAAAGCGAGAATTCAATGATATCCTGGAAGGAAGATGGTGGATATATGGGATCGTAGGAGAGCTGTGCTAGTCTGGTTAAAATTCAGTCTGATGCATCGGTTAAAGCAAGCTGCAGGTCAAGGAAGCTTATGACTTTTAATAACATCTATTAGTTGGAAAAGTTACCAGATTCCATCTGAATATTCTAAGAGGAGCATGTTTGCATCAATTTGGTTTCCAACTACTATCAATAAATTGCCCTATTACTGGTGCTTGTTGATGCTTTCATGAATGTCAATCATGCTGTTTATTCCTCTTCAATTTCCTTAGAATTTATTTCAATGTATTTGCCCCCCAAACTGCCAATGTGCAGTTCTTTAGAAAATTAGAAACTTTCCAGGATATGAATGGGAAAGAATAAATTATCTTGCATAGAGACATGCTCCATACTTTTTATGACAGCATGAATATTAATATGTTACAGGATAGATTATGTCTATCAACTTATCTTATTGATTTGGACAAGGAAGTCCACAAAACCAGAGTTATGATTCTACCAGGCAGTTGTCATATTTGCTAGCCTCAATAGATAGTTGTCTGACAAATGCATTTGGCAATTGAACTTACCGCATATCAAATGTGGAGCCCATGAAGGAAGGTTTCAAGGTCTCTGCCATTGTGGCCGTTGTGTAGGGTGGTTGAGCTGTAGATTCATTCCAATATTTGTCCTTCATGGTTGGAGGCAAGTTCTGGTACATGTCATCCACTGAAAGCAACGATACCTAGCCAAAACAAAGAACTGCTCTGTTTTTGAAGAGTAGCTGGTGAAGCACTACATGTCTGTTGATTACAGTGCTTTAAAGTTAGATTCAAATCTTTGGTTTGCATAATTGTCCCTTTTAATGTCTGCTTTCACAGAATTAGAAAAAAATGAAAAGCAGATGTTGGGACTATTGGAAGTTCCTCTTATGATAGGCTTTCAGTGCAATTTTCCCATATGGTCTGAATTTTCCCATATGGGGGCGTGCATAAGCGCACCAACGTGCCTACCGTCCCTGTCCTATTGTTTCTCTTATTCTTTTTTATTTTTCTTATATGTACCCATTTCATATATTCACAACTATGTATACACTTGTACTTATTATCTTGTAAACAATTGACAAATCAAATAAATAAATAAATAAATAAAATTAAATATGTATGACAGCATCAGGTTGAGAATGGTCGGGATTACCCAGATTTCCCAGATTAATGACATGCTCTTGTAGCTGCCATTAGGATATTTTAAATCGCTAGCAATAGTTAACATCCTGGTGCACCAGTTTCTAGACCAGGTATATTTTGTGCCTCGTCTAAGTAGTGTATTTCCTATTTTAAGCATTCATATAAGACTCACCTGAAGGTTTCTGTCTATCAATTTATTAGTTTCAAAATCATCATCATCCTCTCCAAAGGGATTAATTATTTGTTCAGCCACCTATATGGGAGGGAACATTTATTCAATATTTTGAAGATAGCTGTGAATCTGCTTAAAATGAACACCATGTTTGTAAATCTTACTCTGTAGCTATACATAAAGGTTGGTTATGTGGCGAGAACATTACACTACCTTAACCGTCCAAAGGCATTCTGTTAAAGAGAAATAAATGAATGTTGTATAGATTGTGATGCAACTTAAAAAACATTAAAAAGCTGAGCTTCACCAGCCACATCTTGTTGCCTGAAGAGGAAAGGATAGTTGATAAGATTCAGCAAACTTTCACTGGGGAAAGATGCAAGATAGGCTGTCTAATATTTCATTCAATATCTTGACAGTATTTTGATCTTCTGGTTGGTTTCATACAAGTTTATTCCACAAAAGGTGTCACCAGGGGTGGGATCCTACTGGAATAACCGGTTTGCTTCATGTGCGTGCATACTACGTACAAATTACCGGGCCCGGCAAACATTCCCCTGCTCCAGCTGACGAGCGGCACTCAGCTGTGCCGCACAAAGCAGCTGAGGAGGAAAATGGAGAGAATAAAAGACAGCCTAGAGCCCGCCCAGTTGGGTGGGCCAAACAGACGACCAAATGATCGTTGCAGCAAACTGGTTCGGTGTCAGCTGCTCTTTGGAGCTACCGGTTCTATAGAACTGGTCCGAACCAGTAGCATCCCATCCCTGGCTGTCACTATATTTTTAAGTATAGTGACATCATTTGTGGAACAAACTGGTATGAAACTAACCAGAAGCTCAAAAGTGAAAGTTTGCGCAATCTATTTAAGAACTTTACCAAATTGACTGTAGGACAGGTCATATGGCAGGAATGCTTTGAGCTATTTATTTTTATTAAATTATTACTGTATTATGGAAAAAAAACATCAAGCTATTTGCTAGAAGCCAACATTCTCACCTTAAGCCACCCAGCATAAAAGAAGAACTGTAGGAGTGTGGGCAAGGGGACATACATGTCTAGTTCTCCACCATGAGCTGGATCCAGGAACTGACGGCCAACCACACAAAATGCAAAGAAAGAGTAGACTGCTATAGTGACCACCTGTGGAGAAGATGGCATTCGTGTCTGGTATTAGACATCATCACTGAGCTCAGCAATTTTTTTGACAATCCATTTCCCCACTTAAATGAGTTTCTTAAAACCTTTATTTCACACACATTCATCACCCATTTATAAAAAGTGAAATATTTCAGATATTTCACTGTGGCTCTTGATCTTTTATTTTTTTCAGTTTCCTTTGGTAGCTGTAGCAGCAGACACAAGCTATGTTTATATGTTTTCTGTTGCACTGACCTGTGTGTACACTAGGGGGATACTGATCCAGTCAAAGTGAAAAAGCATGCTGCATTTAGCACGGTAGAGGTTCAGCTCCTGCATGGAAAAAAACCAGAAGCTTCAGAATTTGCAGCTTTGTTAAACAGTTTGCCCCTGTATCGCAGTATCCAGCTTTTAACTAAGTGCAATTTGAGGCTTCCTTTAAATTGAACTGAACTTTCTGTTAGGCTTATAGATAAGAAAATAGATAAGCCTGTTCAGCCAATTCATAGGATAGGGGTGGGGGTGGAGGGATTGCAGCATAGATGGGATATGTGAAGCTAAAAACATAATGTAGGAGGGAACAAACAAGTCACTTTTATATAAATTACAATATTCTTTAGATTTATATAGATTAATAGTTTTTTTCCCAAATATTGAGCCTTAAGAAGGCAAGAATATTCCAAGAATGCCAAGAATAACCCTGACAAATGATGCAAAACAAGAATTGGAATAGTTTAAACTTGGGTACTTATACTCTCCTCCATTGTTCCTTGAACTTACATCCATGAGCAATCTGAGTGCCACATCATCGCGGACTCTTCCTTCTCGTCGTGCCTGAGCAGCTAGATTGGTGAACCACACACAGGGGATCCAGTACTTGTTGAAGTCTGAATGGAGACTCTCGTATTTCTTACGTTCATCCTGTGTCATAAAACCTGTAAAGGGGGGGGAAGGTGTATGGGAAAGTTGGAGAAATTGGCTTGGAAGCAGGTTCAAACTACGGACTTAGTCACATTACTACAGTAATATTTGTCGTGTTTTAGGACGGAGGAATATTAGGTGTGCTCACTGCCTTGAATTTATAAACATAACAAAGGTGGGATTATAATTTTTTTTTTAAAAAAATAGAACAGACATTTGGCAGGGAAGATATTATGGACTGAGGAAGTTTAAACTGAAAAAAATGCATAGGCCCCTTCTCAGTTTCTTGCTCTGTCACTCCAATTTCTCAAAAACCACTCGCTTGAAAGATTAAAATACATTGGTTTTTTCCCAACCTGCCTGGGGGAACTCTGAGCACTAAAATTGTAGGCCAACAAATTGGGGAAATTGGCTTAGAACATGATGCATTCTAGGCAGCTTCTAAGCAGGGATTATTCTGAGTTCCTGCATTAGCTATTAGCAAAAGCAGTTTTAGTGATGTCCCTGAAGAAAACTTTACATCCAGATAGTTTTATAGAAATGCAATAAAAAAAAATTAAGCATTAAAAAAAAATGGCCCTGACTTTGTAACCTCTAAATACCACTTATAGTCCTACTGTTCTTGAGAGCACCATAGTGAAGAAGACTGCCATTGAGTAGATGAGTCAATGCAATGAGTGGTTTCCTGTTTTCTTCTCCCCCCCCCTCCACCTGGGCAATAGCCCAAAGTGAGAAGCTTCTCCGCATCCACTTTCACTCCCTCGGCCTTATAACTTTCCTTCCCAGTCAGGCTCACCAGCTTCCACAATGTGGTCCATAGTAGGGAATCTCTTAAGCACTCTGGTGCTGACTGAACGCAGGATCAGGACAGAAGACAGGTTGGCATAACGAATGAGTGTGCGCCGCAAAATACGACCCTTTTCATCTTTCCCATGAACGTTGCTGGAAATGACGCACATCAACTGATCTGGCAAGGGAATGCTGGTGTATTGGGCCCACCAACGGTTCACAATCAGCGTGACGTAAAAACCTGCCAAGAGAAGTTTGATGGTCCTAAAAGAATAAGGGCTGAGGCCTGTTCCTTGTACAAAGATGAGGGGTGGTATTCAGCAGGTTCTGACCAGTTCTGGAGAACCGGTAGCAGAAATTTTGAGTAGTTTGGAGAACCGGCAAATACTCCCTCTGACTGGAGGTTTTACAGTATCCTTCCCCTGCCACGCCCACCAGGCCACACCCACAGCACCAGTAGTAAAAAAATTCGAATCCCATAACTGGACAATAATCAATTTTAGGGAGTGGCTGTTGTTTGAGTTTCACATATTTCAAATCCAAAGACTATTTAAATCACTGTTGTTTTAAACTATTGCTTTATATCTGATTTGAGACAACTTAGCTTTTTAGACATTTCTTGCTCTTGTGGTTTTAAATGATACCAAAAAGAGAATGAAGGCTCATTAATAAATCAGTTACAAAAGTAAAGCTGGAGATGTACAGCACTGTTAGATTGTTTATTAATGTGTGGTAGCAAAATATCTCTGTATGTGTGTGTTTGTATGTATATGTGTATATATATATATATATATATGTGTCTGTATATGTATATCTATATATGTATGTATGTATGTATGTATGTATGTATATTTAGTTGATAAATTAAATATACAATACAAACATGCAATTTAGGCCAGATCTGGGCTGCAAACTCATATCATCAATACATGGTCTCAACGAGTTTCTCTGTACATTTGCTGCTGTTGGTATCATCTGGGTGTTTATTAGCCCTGATAAAGGTAGATCCAATACAATGAAAAGTCAGAGACCAATCGACAAAGATCTTCAGAATCGCTGCACTTAAAGAATGGTTCTGTTTCCCAGTTTAGATATAGCAATAACACTGGCAATAACACTTAGGCGTATATACCGCTTCACGGTGCTTTACAGCCCTCTTTAAGCAATTTACAGAGTCAGCATATTTCTCCCAACAATCTGGTTCCTCATTTTATCGACCTTTTATCGGATGGAAGGCTGAGTCAACCTTGAGCCGTTCAGAATCAGACTCCTGGAGTGAGCAGTGAGTTAACCTGCGGTACAGCATTCTAACCACTGCGCCACCATGGCTCTTGGTGCTTAGAAGGGTCTGAAACTTTAACTGTGTGAAAAGCCATAGACATCAAAACCTCACTTTTCTAGAGTAAATGCTTTCCTGTTTCAAAGAGAAATATAAGAAATCCAGCCGGTCGTATTGCGTCAGGACAGTAACAATCACAACCAAAATAAACAGAGACGCTTGATGTATTTCCTGTATACTGGAGCATGACATAGATTCTTCAAACCTTAAAAAAAAGAAAAATAGTCCTGCAGGGAGTGTTATTGTTCATACAACCTCATTCTTTTCAGCAATAATAAACTATTATTCAAGGTACCCTCAAGAAGGTGACCACTATAGTGTGACTGAAGTTCTATTTTGAAGATGTGTCTCAGACAGGAACTTCGATCACATAATCATAGTTACTACCTTGATTTTTCTGACTATATCAGCTAATTTCTGAAAAGTTACCCTCCGTGTCCTTTTTAGAGCAAAACTTGCAAAGGAGTGTTCTTTATTGAAAACTAGAGCTTACTATCAGTTTGCCCTCAAACATTGGAAATGTTCATTCTGTGTGATGTTGGCATTAATTCTCTTATACTAGATTGTCACTTCCCTTTTCATTTTCATGATTTCTCCTCCTTCTCTTCCCTTTTCCCCCACCCAGGCCTTGACATTTACCTCAGGGCTACGTTCTACTTCCCCATCTCCTCCTGTTTAATCAGCCCTTATCCCAGCCCTGGAGTTTAAAAAGGACACATATCAGTGGATTATGACTCCAGAGTTTACAAAGGAAATGTTTTGTTGGGGATGGAAGGAGAGGAGCAGATGAGGGGAGGGGAAGACAAAGCTCCATACAATGAAAGGAATTATCCTGGCTGAAGGTATCCCTTCCTAGGTTCAGAGGAAAGAAAATGCTTGAGGGTTACATCAGAAAGTAGGCAACTATCCAGAATTGCAGAATTTCTTCCCATCTATGGAAGAGGAATGTCACTTAGAGGGCCAGAAAGAAACAATTGGGAAGCAAGGAATTCAGAGTTATGATGCATTTAGCTCTTGAAGGAGAACATGAAAATGAAACAAGGAATTTTGGGCATTTTCCTGATTATGAAAAGACTGAATTGAATAGTATGTGGGGAAATTTCAAAGATGTAGTACTCTAATCCAGATTTCTCCAATCTAATGATTTGCAAATTGCAAAGGAATTCTGGATTTTGTAATCCCAAAGACAGAGACACAGAGTCAGTGCAATAAGATTGGGACTGGGTTAGAAACTTCTGTCTTCACTGTGAATTGTGTTGGGGGGCATGCACGAAGGGAGGCTCAGCTAATCTCATTGTACACATGTTGTACTCTGACAATAAAGGTTGATTGATTGAGAGACAGAGACAGACAGAGACAGAGAAACAGAGACAGAGATAGAGACAGAGAGGTTGGTTGTGGGCCTAAGGTGGGGCTAGAACTGATGCTCTCCCAGTTTCTAGCTTGATGCCTTAACCATTACACTAAAATGGCTCTACTGTGATGATTAAATTCTAAATTCATTTAGATTAAATCCAGGATAAATTCTCAGATGTCAGGCTAATAATCATACCTAAGATAAATAAACTGCCCAGTCATATAAATTCAACAAATTATTACTATTACCAAAATTAACAGACTTTTAAGCCCCACATTTTCACCTAGGAACATACCGGTATATAGGTAGGAAAATGTAAAGTACTTTGCAGGTCTATTGGACGTTGGACTATTTCTCTGCCTAGTTTAGAACTCTCTCTCAGATATGGCCCCAGGGCTTCTGCGCCTGTCTTGTTACTAGACCTAGTACTTAGCTAAAGAAGACAGAATTGACTGTGACCTCTTTCAAAAGCAAAGCATGCCCTCTCCCTTTGACCAATAAGAAATCATATACATATAGGGTTCTACCCAGTTACTTTCATCACATCTCTGCCATTTCAGCTGATCAATAAAAGCAGATAAGCAGAAACCACAGCGAAGTGTGCCTCAAGGATATGTAAATAAATCCTACCTAGGACAAAAGACAGAGGGATGAGGTCAGTGGAGCGATTGCAATATTTAGCCACCTTTTCAAAGAGGCGTTTCTGATCTTCATTGAGAAGGTACCTGGGGGAAAAAGAGGAAAAAATAAAAGAATACCAAGCTTGGACTGTATCATACTAAATAAACTAACAAGAGTTGGTGTTCTTGTGCCTATCCCTGCTAGAGCAATTTCTTTCTCAGTCTTCTTGGGTAATAATCTGTGGAGACGTGGCTCCACTGTACTTCATAAACTTAGCATCATATGATTGCCTGGTTCATTTTATTCCACAGACCATATTATACATATATTCTATTGTTGGGATATAAGAATACATCAGTTTTGGTAAGTTGGGTTAGATGTATAATTTGTTTGTTGAACAGTGTTTAAACTGAGCATTGATATTCCCATCACTCCACTGCTACAGGTTGCCAATCTTAGCATGGCACATACTCAAGATCCAAACAGACAAGTTATTCAAGATGTATTAAAACAGGCTGCTTGAAGCCTTTTCATGTTTTGCCCAGCGGTGGCTAATAAGCAATATTAGTTTTCACTTTCCCAAAGCAATAATGAAAGATCTATCTGTTTATCTATCTGAAGACAAATTCCTTGTGTGTCCAATCACACTTGGCCAATAAAGAATAAAGAATTCTATTTTTATGTGAGTAGGACTTGAACTAGAAGTCATAATTCATTGCAAATAAACTATAGTAAAATATTAAGAGAGTGTACAACAACTAACCATTCAATGGAAAATGGTGTTCCGTGGACACAACTAGAATTTTATTTAACATATACTTTACATTTGCATTTGCATATTATGGTGTTCATGATGAAGTCCCTTCAGTTGCTAGTTAAATTAAACATACAATATAGGTATCTCTGGGAAATAGTTCTACTATCACCATCGTTTACCAACTGTTCATGTAAAAGGAGGAGAATAAGCCTCAAATTGCTTCTGCCACAGCCATTTAGACTAGAACATCTCTCCTACAGCAGCTAACATCCAGGTAAGCAGGGAATAACACCAGACAAATGATCAAACAGAAAGCAATGCCTTAATCAAGAAACTATCAAGGAGACCATGGAGAATTCAGGTAGGGCAGGCTACTCTACTATATAAACAAGAGCAAACTCCGCACACACACACACACACCAAACTGATGATTGTTACCTAGGAGTTTAATAAAACATATGCAAGCAAACAATCAAGCTCAAAGAGATCAAGGACTCCACACCCATGGTTTTTCCTTGGTTTGATATTTCATTTTGAGAAATCAATTTGAGTTCTTTCAGCTGAGCCTCGAAAGAGTCAGTTTGTGGTGACAACCCCTGACCATGAATGCTTAAGAACCTGGGGTGAATAAACTAGAGCAATTTTCTATATCATTGAAGAGTCCAGTGTGTGTTGTCAGATACTCACTTGTCAGTTCCCCAACCCCTCTGTCCACAAATGTCTCTGTCACACAGCTTTCTGTGTAGCATTAAGGCAAGACAGTGGCAAAAAAAAAATCTTTCCTCAACTGAGTGCTTATCTGTGTTAGATGCTCCATTTTGCCCTTTTGAATATACCTTTTAGACAGATGCCATGCCTTGATTGTGTAAAGATGGATGCAGTTTTTGTCTTCCTGAAAAAGCCCCCTTTCATCGTACCTCACCAATCATGGGAATGTGTACTGTAGTTCTGCCATGGGGACAAAGAGCCTGATGTGGAGATTTTAGGAATAAGTCTTATAATGTGAGGTTTCCCAAAAGGAATGGAAAATGAATTCTCTTTCACTTGTTTTCATGAGCATCAGGAAACAGAACCAAATTGGGCTCTTGCTATTTATTGGAATGAAATGATGAATAGGAAACTGGATTGTTATTATAGTATAACATCATATTGATCTTATAAAGTTTTTTGAGCCTGCGGTTTTAATTCCAGGAGGTGAAGTCCAGATATCTTAAATTTGTTGAGATTGAGAAACATTGCTCTAAACAAACAATTATGGGTGCATGACAGGTTTGGAGGAAAAGTGGGGCTATAGTTCTGTATCATAAATTATTCTCACTCAGGCTACTGGAAATTTCCCCATTGCATTTTCTCTTCTCTTGTTTTCAAACTGCTTCATAGCTTTTAGGGTCAGAAAGTTATTTCACAAAACCTGTGGGAAGACATTACATTCTGCATTTCTCATGAAGTTAAGGGGAATTACAGTTCACACGGATTTCTGCTTAGGATAGGGTCCATTTGCAGAAGGATGCTTGCAGAGATACAATAATCTGTTTTACAAACTTGTAGGTTTTAACACCTGAAAAACCATTTATAATTGCCAACCTACCGGTAAATGGCACTCAGTCCTGCATACAGCACAATGAAGCCCAGAAACTCCTTGTACAGCAGCTTGTAGATGCTCCCTTTCCAGCGGAAGAGCAGCTTGGAGAAGCCCCCAAAGCGAGCATTGGCCACTTTCAAGGTATATGAGACAGTCATGGCTGTTCCGTCTACCTCCCGTGCAGACACAAACTAAGTTCACAACGTTAAGGTAAAGAAGAAGAAAAAAAAGGTCATGTTTTCTTTATTTTTTGCCAGTTTAAAGAGAGAATAGAGCTGCTGAACATGAAGGAAGCTGCTGCATAGCAGAGAAATACTGATTATCACCGTCACAGAACATTGAGTTTTCATCCAAATATTCTGAAGGATGGAAAAAACAAGTATCATCTGCAGGCATTTGCTACAGAATAACTACTACGATTAAAGTCACTGTAGATGATCATTGATAATCAGATTACAAAGTCTTTGTAGTTCACTATGCAAACTGCTGCAGCAAAAATTAAGCAAGTTATTCTGCTTGGTTCAAGGAAAGCGCTCTGTGCCTTTGCCTACTCAAAGAGGTTGATATTTGGAACATAACCTATTGAAACAGAAACTCATACTGAAACAATTAAGAAAGGCTCAAATTGCAATCTTAAACTATGGTCATTGGGAAGCAAGCAAGCAGCTAAACCTGCAGAGAATATTGCTCCATTAAAAACATTAAAGCTCTTAGAAGCATCAGTGTTGCTTTGCTTCTCAATACTTTGTCAGCTATTTGTGACTTATGATAAAATAAGCCCAGAATAAGAAGCCAAAGGAGTGGAGAGGGGGAAAAACACTGAAAAATGAGATCACAACTTCTCAAAATGACAATATCAGAGAGGGGAGAAGGAGGAGAACCAATCCAAGTCCATCTTAGGTGGCCTTATACTTTTAAATGGAGCCGTATTGCTCTATTTTAGTTCTGAAAATCAAAAAAACATCATACCTTTGAGTCAGATTGAAGCTTCTCTGTTCTCTTGCATTTTTAAGCAGGACTGGATGTTGAATAATGATGGTATACCAAGAACGATAGAGAACAATTAAGGGAAGTGAACTGTCAATATTTTTTCCCCACAGTCCACAGTCTGATGGGGTGGACAGATCACTTAAAACCAGGGGGCATTACTTTTGAGTAACATTATAATTGCACTGACCTGCCCCAAAACCAATAGATAATTGAACAACAGGCAATTTGGAGAAAAGAATTTCTAAGCATGCTGTTCAGTTGCTTGGTGGGCTGAAGAAGGTGATGTATAAATCAGCCACATGCATAGGTAATGTTATAGGGGGATACACAGTTCCTAAAGAGGCAGTGTCCCTGTCAGGAAAAAAAAAATGACTTGATGTTACTCTGATGAACAGAAATAAGTACTTACCTGCCATAGGATTTGGACTGCAATTTGCTGTAAATTTCCCACTAATTTGAAGAGACCAGAACATCTGTTACGAACTTCATTTAAATAACTTCCTCATAGTCAATAAATTAAAATGCTTAGAATGATGGATTGGAGGCTATCAGTACTCCAAGAATAAGGAACTATAGAATTTCACATGGGACAAGCATGATTAAGCTTACTTTTTAAAAGCTTTCATGAAAACATAACTTTAAACAACTTGAAAGACTAGAAAAAAACAGACACAAAGCTGAGCTTTGGCTCAAATTAAAGTCAGGAACACATTTAATATTGATTTATAATCTCCTTTTTCTGAAAAGCCCCACCAGGCAATGGGTGCATAAGGCTTTCTTTCCACTACCCCTGTTCCTGCTGTCAATCCTATCTCCCCACTCTCCTCAGCTATTGCAATTTATAGTGGAATACGCTACTGTAAGGATTTTACTTACGTTCATGCAGAATTAGTATTCTTAAGGTGTTTCATTACTTCTTTTTTGATTCCTTGTAGATCAAATGGCAGATTGGAATTATGATATCTGAGTTATGGGCTATGATGTCAAAGTGGGGAAATTGATAATCGTATAAATTGTACAAACCCTATACAGTTGGGCACCTCATTCCCCACTGCTAATAATCTGGTCTATAATTATAAAATCCACAAGGTACACTGTAAAAAGCTGCTGCCTGCAGGTAAATTAAAGGTCATTGCACATTTCACAGGATTTTCATATAACTATGTTTTAAAAGTACAGAGCTACATATAATAGTATGTATATACTTAATTAGTGATGTGAAATTAGGGTACTTCATTATCATTCATGAGTAACAAAATGAGTTTTTAGATAGGGCTAGAAGCATAAATAGCACAAATCTTTTAAATCCCTTTTTCCATTGCTGAGTTGATTATCGATCTATCCTTGAGTTAGCAGGAATCTATATTGCATAAAATTTGCTGTCCCATTGCCAATCTCTGTCCTGACCCTGATTCCTAGCCACATATACTTGTTGATGACCCAAGCTCTGTAAAGGACCTTGGAATACTCACCTCTAATGATCTAAGTGCTAGAGCCCACTGCAACTACATAGCCAAAAAGGCATTAAGAGTTGTTAACCTAATCCTACGTAGCTTTTTCTCTGGTAATATCACACTACTAACTAGAGCATACAAAACATTAGCTAGACCAATACTCGAATACAGTTCATCAGTCTGGAACCCACATTACGTATCTGATATTAGCACAATTGAGAAAGTCCAGAAATATTTCACAAGAAGAGTTCTCCACTCCTCTACTCGTTGTAGAATACCTTATGCCACCAGACTTGAAATTCTAGAACTAGAAAACCTTGAATTACGCCGTCTTCGGTCTGATTTAAGTATGGTATATAAAATCATACATTGCAATGTCCTACCTGTCAATGAATACTTCAGCTTCAACCATAACAACACAAGAACAAACAATAGATACAAACTCAAAGTTAACCGCACCAAAGTTGATTGCAGGAAATACGACTTCAGCAATAGAGTGGTCAATGTCTGGAATACTCTACCCGACTCTGTAGTTTCTTCCCCAAACCCCAAAAACTTTAACCTTAGACTGTCTACTATTGACCTCACCCCTTTCCTAAGAGGTCTGTAGGGGGCGTGCATAAGTGCACCAACGTGCCTACCGTCCCTGTCCTATTGTTTCTCTTATTCTTCTTTTATTTTTCTTATATGTACCCATTTCATGTATTCACAATTATGTATACACTTATACTTATTATCTTGTAAACAATTGGCAAATCAAATAAATAAATAAATAAAATACTCATCTGAAACTGAACAGAACATGTGTAATAAACGTAGTGTTTAAGAATAAGGCAAGGGCAATTTTTATTTTCTTCTGTATGAAATAGATGCAGAGTCATTTTTCATTGCTGCAAGATCTAGACAGGAGCCCAGGGCAGGCCAGTGATTTTCATTCATTGTTCTCCTCATGTCTAGTAGAGATAAATGAAGACAATCTTGGATTATCATCACCTTCAAACTACTTTTTAAAGTTTAGGGTAGAGAAGTGCAATGTGTTTACCCCTCTTTTCAGGAAGCGTAGCTCTAACTCTTTGCACTTATACATTCCACAGTGGGAAAGCAGAACTTCCTCAGAATTTTAGATTTGATTCAGACTGATCGTACTGCAAGTGGAGGAAAGGAATGCAATGGAGGTTCTTCACTGTGGAAAACAGAAGGAAACCATCTCTCTTGGTTCCCCTTGATCTCTGGGATGCTCCAGGATTCCACAACAATAATTCTGAAGGTAGAGCAGAGGAATCATGAAGAACACATCTGCATATAACTACTCTATCATCTATTATGAGCATGTCAGTTAATAATCTTCTTGGTCCAATCTTTCAAATATATTGCCTCACAATAATGATTGTATAAGAGAAATTCTTACCAGGCCCTTTGACTGAAAACATCTGTTATATTTTAAGTGGCCCTTCTCTTCTTCCGTCAGACTTCTCCTTGGTTTCTAACTTTAAAATGTGGTATATTATTTTTATCTAAGAATAGTTGGTTATTGCATTTAAGTTTATATAGTTTTCTTCCCTTGATTAATTTTGGACATCTTTTTGATGAAAACATGAATAAGAAAACATCTTCAGAAAAGTTAGTTTTTTGAATAAGGAAGAGAAAGCATACAAACTCCAGGATTATCTGGAGAGAGAAGTGATAAAACACAATCCATTATTCACTAAATAAATGGGGGGGGGGCGCGAGGAAATGGATGTGAATTGCACTGATATTCTGATGCAGTACTTTCAGTTCAGTCCCTCTGCTGCTAAAAGTTGCCCCTGAAAAATAGTTTAAATATTTGCTCTTTTTTTAAATTCCTCTGGGAAATAGATGGGAGTTTACCCAGGCAAGAATTTATAGCTCTGCAGTCTCACAAGATTATAATTTATTTCACAGATGACAAACTCTTGGCCTGCCATAGTTATTGCTGCCTGTAAATCTATCCCTCAAAGTACTTTTGTCCTTGTTTGGTTGGTCTGACCTCAGTCAGCATCATTGCATTTCTTATCAAGGACCACTTAACGCCTATTCAGTTGGAAGAAACCTTTAAAGTGTTTATCATTGCACATAGTACTTGCTGATCTGAACCTAAATATTTAAGCTAAACCAAGTTCTGTGGTTTTTTTTACAGTGGGTCTTTTTGCTCCAGACTTATCTCCTTCCATCAAATGACAGCTGGTTTATTGAAGTGATACTATTCAAAATAACAGTGAGAAAAGGCCGAACAAAATTGTATCCAGTAAATTTATAAAATAATTGCAATTGAACTGTATTAGCTTAATTTGTGATGGCCTTCACTTATGGCTAGAGGGTTTGGTTTGTAGGATGAGTAGTCTGGAAGCATATCCAACAGCTATTTACTTTGGATCTACAGAACTTTTACTACAGATATTACAAGTCATCAGGAAAGCCTCTTGTTAGTGGTCTGACATGTATTGCTTGCTGGGGTAGTGTGATCCTCAGCTTTTTATTCATCCACCAAACAAAAATTAATCAGCTCTGTGTATAATTAATGCAGTTAAATCTAACAGAGGCGCTCATGTGGCAAAACAAGTATGGTAAACCCAAAACACAATTACAGACCATTAGATAAAAGAAAACAAGATGACGCTCCTAAAAACTCTTATTAGAAACATAGAAGACACACCTGCACCCACAGGAGAGCTCTCTTAGCCCCCTAGTCGCAGTGACTGCATGAACAGGTCAGCAGGATTGGATTTTTGACTGTCTGTATCATGGGGGAAGAAGCATCATGAAAGGGAAGATAGCTTCGAAGTGTTGCTGCTTCACTGATGGGGCCAAGATTATGCGTATTCTGCCAGATCTGGTGGGATGGGTAGAAACCACTGGGGAGAGGTGATCCCATACGTAACTTGTTCCCATGCCATGTACGGTTTGAACAACCGTGAACCCCTTGAATTGCACTTGGAAGTCTACTGGGAGCCATCCGAGTGCAGTTTAACATAGGCATACTGTGGAGCACCCAATACTATCTGTGCCACTGCATTTTGGACCAGCTGCATCTTCTGATTGCTCTTCAGGGACAATCTTGTGTAAAGCCAATTGCGGCAATCCAAATTGGAGGTGACAAAGGCGTGAGTGACTGTGAGTAATGCTTCCCAATCTAGGAACAGGAACAACTGGTGCACAAGATGTAATTGTGCAAAGGTTGTCCTGGCCATGGCTGCCATCTGCTTCTCAAGAGGGACCTGAAAATGCAGGCATATCCTCAAATTGCACACCAATTCTGTCTGTCTGGAAGTCTATCATCTCATTCAGAATCAATGAGCCCAGGGCAGAGATGTATAATGGAGTATCATAAGGATACTGATTTTTGACCCCAAGCTGGTAAATGATCTTGCCCAAAGTTTTCATGTATATGTTAAATAGGAACGGGGAAAGAGTTAAGTTCTATGGAACTCTGCAACAATGAGCTGAGGGCGAGTGGCCCCATTTAACCTTTTATGTGCACGGCCCGGTACGGCATCACAAAATGATCCGTGGCCCGGTACCGGCATCATACGCATGATAAGGCAAGGCGAGCCGAAGCGACCAGCCAGCCAGCCCGTCCCCGCTTCTCCTCCACCTTCAACTCCTCCTTTGTACCTTTTGTGCTTTCTTAATCTCCTTCACCATCGGGACAGCTCTTCGTCCCGAAGCCGCCCCCCCTTGATGAAACTAAGGCGAGGATTCCTTCAGGACCCAAGCGCTGCTTTCCAACCGGAAAAGCTCACCCGGAATCACTCGTCGAAACAAGATGGCAGCGCCCAGCAAACGGCGGCCCGGTAGAAAATGATCCACGAACTGGTCCCGGTCCGGGGCCCGGTGGTTGGGGACCCCTGAGCTAGGGGACTAGATTTCCAAACCAATTATTTGTGCAATGAAGATTTATAAACTAGTACATATGAACAGTTATGAACACCGTTGAATGACCTGCCTTGCTTGCACCTTTAAGTATGATGCTATTTCCTATGAATTCTCTATGTTAATAAAAATAAAAAATAAAAATTAGTTCATGAGTTCAGCTGTTTACAAAGTGGCAATGCTTTCTGCTTGTCCACTGAGAAAACTTCTGATTTAAATAAGGGAAAAAATGAAATTGTAACACATAGATGTACTTCTGAGGTGAATATGCAATCTCTTTCTTAATAATGGTAAGATGACCAATGCCTCTTGCATGCAATTATTATAGCTGACTTAGCATGAGGAAATGAAAGGAACATCAACACTGGAGTGTACACATTGGTATATCATGCTTTCCTGACTGGGCATTAGAACATTCCTCTTGCTGCACTCGGTCTCCAACCCAATCCCAAGCTAACAGCGACTAATTTTATAGGGACCAGTTTTATATGTCCACATACTAGGGGGGTAACAAAAACAGAACTAACTGATCAAGGAATATGTATGAGATTCCAGAGAGTGATAAATATGAGGCTGTAGGCTGTGTGGCTTAAATGGTTTAAATTACAAGGCAACAGTCACTCATTAAAATGTTCATGCTTTGAGGTCATCTATTTACCATAGATGTTTTTTTATAAACCAGGTATTTTTAAAAAAAATCCTACAGTATTTAACAGGAAAAAAAAACATGTACTATTGTAGTTTCTTTAGTTTCTGAAACATTTATTCCACAATAATATATTTAATCTGGTATTAAATTAGCTTTTCCTTTTTAGCAATATTATTTTATTCTTTTTTGAGACAAGTTACAGTAACATAAACAGTTTTGTACAAAAGGTGTGCCCACATACAATTCTACATACACCACACACATATACATACCCCATCTTCACAGTAAGTAATGTCAGTATCAAATTAATTCTTACAGTTTAGATTTGTTAAAAATCAGACTTTCTTCATTTTTGTGGACCATTAGTCTAAGATACTGGTGTGAGTGTGTGCCTGATTTTGTGAATATTGAATGCATTGAGAAAGTTATAAAAATAGCATTCCTCTTTCCCTAAATTTGAACTGTAAATGGTTTGATTGAACCAGTTCTTAACATTTGTTTAGCTGTGAAAATGTAGTAATAAGCAAGTGCTTGTATACATGTGACTCCTATATAGTATGGTTTTGAAGCATAATTAACTGTGATAAAGATCTTACATTTTAGTATGCTAATAGCAGTGAAATACATAATACTAAATGATTCAGATGGTATGATGTCACAAATATTCCAACTGCTAGAAAAATAAAGGTTTCACACCTACAGGGAGTGAAACGTTGTTGTCACATGACGTATCGTGACTTTTTCCCCCTTTGCTAAAATGGGGATGGGCGTGGCCAGCACGTGACACATCTGAGCCACGGGCTGTGAGTTTGACACACCCGCACTAGTATATAAAATGAGAGCAAACCTACTAGTACTCGTGAAGTTACCCTAGTTTGGTGATGAAGTGCCTGCAAATAAACAAGCTCAGCAAACACCAAGGACCCCACAAATAAAGGGTGTCCACATAATGCACATGCAGGTACATATATATTTCATAAGTGATTCAAACCAACAACCTATTTTTGTTCCATTAGCCTTCACTTAACTTATCGAAATCTCTCCAATTCTCAATTGATGGATCGATCATGAAAGGTGCCCCAAAAAAGACTGTTTCAGAAATTTGCACAAGGCCAAACTATACATGCCCAGACACTGTGAAAACAAAACAAATGAAAGCAAATTACTCTTATTATTGGATAGGTTAGAAAATGTGCTAATTAAATGAGGATATGCTAAGTGTTTGTAATATTTTAATAGCCAAAAGAATCCCTTAAGAGAATGGATTTATGCAATCCTTTCCACTAGGAGGCAGTGTCTCCAACTGACAGGAATTTGAAATAGGAGTGATTAAAAAATTGGAGACAATCCAAAATTGATGTAGCTAAATATGTAGGAGGGTTTATGGGAGAGACTAGCTTATATGCAAGAACAAATGCCAGGATACAGAAAGTCACAATTCAGGAGGTAGATTTGGAAAAAGCCATGAAGGAAAAGCCATGTAGAAAATAATGCAAAATTTTATATAAGTAATATATTATATAAATGGTATATAGTATATAATAGACTTATATACCACTTGACAGTGCTTTACAGCCCTCTCTAAAAGGTTTGCAGACTCAGCATATTACCCCCAACAATCTGGATCCTCATTTTACCGACCTCGGAAGGATGGAAGGCTGAGTCAACCTTGAGCCTGATGAGATTTGAACTGCCAAATTGCAGTCAGCGGCAGTCAGCAGAAGTAGCTTGCAGCACTGCACTCTAACCACTGCCCCATCATGGCTCTTAGTATAGTAATATAAAAATATGAGATAGCTGTGAATTAAGAAATGGGAAGTTGTTTTTAAAAGGGAGTGAGAATATTTTGTGCCAGATGGCTCCTATTCATATGGGGTTGGCAAGCCTCAGGTTTTGAAAAAAGTTTTTATTTTAAGCCTTTCCTCTCAAGAAATTTTTAATTATGAGAAGTATTAACTTTGAAAACCATGAAGTACGTAGTTAAAAGGCATAGTATAACTGGGATGGGAAGGAACTTCAGTTAGATAGCCCACTTAGTCCCACTGTTCAAGCAGCTCCAAGATTGGTTTTTTTTCTATGCTTCATTACAGTGGATGCTCCCTTTCAAAGCTGTCTAGTACTGCAGAATAGAAAAAGCTATGATATGGTCTCGTTTTTATATATAAGTTGATCCTCCACATCAATAGTTCATTTTAATGTACAATAAAATCCTATTCTCCCAACAAGCAGCCTCAGCAAAGATTAACATTCTCATTCTCCATGTGGTCTGAGTCTTCCAACTCAATCCCGGGAACAAGGTTGTAATAATCTACTGATTTGTTCATGTAGAGCCTCTCACGGTCTGCTGAATCTCTCAGAACATCTGTTACACTCAATGTCTCTGCTTCAGGTTCCCCATCGATTGCCTCTTCCTCTTCAGTGGCCGGCTTTGTTGCTCCCAACTTTTCTTGGTCAAGATTTCTACATGTCAAGGAATCATCAGAAGCCCCCGGTTTAATCTCCACTTCCTCATAAAGGTCTCTGCTGCTCTCCAATAGTGCAGTTGAAGGTTTAAGCAAAATTTGGTTTCTCAACAAGTTGTTTTCGCTCCCTGCAGCACCATGAACAGCCAGAACAGGTGGAAGAGAGCACTGAAGATCATCAGATCTATGGGCTCCATTCTTCTCCACTGTAGCCAACTGGCATTCCTTTCTATCATGAAGAGCATAGCCTGTCTTTCTCTTTGTCTTCTTTTTGTGCTTGCAAAAGTAGCAGGTGACCAAGACAAGAATAGCAACCAGAGGTAAGCAAATAAACAGAGCTGTGAGCCTATGAGTCTGGCACAATTCTGCCTTGGAAATGTTTTTGATATTTATGCCATGGTAGGGTTCTGGGGTTTGACAAACAATGTCAAATGAACTCAGGATATATTTTCCTAGATGTTCAAGAAAGTTGCAAGTGCAATCCCAACTGTTGTGAGAGAGGCCAAGTTTGAGGAGGGAAGGTTTGAAAATCCCAGAAGGAAGGGAAGATAAGTTATTGAAATCAAGGTAGATCTCCTGAATGTGGTTAGATGCTTCCAGAAATGACTCAGATAAATTCTGGAGTTGATTGTTCTCCAAGTGAATAACACGCAGGCTGGGTGCATGTCTCAGGAAATTATCTGGAAGATAGTTTAATTTATTATGGTCCAAGTACAGAATTTCCAGGCTAAAAGAATCAACACTTACATTCTTAATATGTGATATATCACAGTTGGATAGATGCAGCTCTTTCAACCCTATGGTTTCAGCAAAGATGCTCCAGTCCAAAGTATCGATTTTAGTCCTTGTGAAATTCAAACAACATATCTCAGGAACTGATTTAGTCCTAAATTTCTGGAAACTGATACCTGTGCTGCAGTTGCAGGTCTTTTCCATTGCTCCAAATGTAAATTTGGTTGCTAATAGCATCCCACCAAAAAGGATAACTGTCCATTTCTTCTGATCTAAATAAAAAAGATGGCAATTATTAGACATTTTGCACAGATTTGCATTATGAACCGCAATTAAAAATCAACTCTTTCTGCCGTTAACTCACAGATTCAATAAACAATGATTGGTCAAACTTGGCTGATTCTTCCATTCCACTGTACCACACTCCATCACTTTTTGTCTCAAGCTGAACAAGCAGGTCCCCCAGCTTTTAAAAATGGCTTTCATCACAATGGAAGTATCAGAAGTCAGATAATTTAAAAAAAAATTTTTTTCAAGAATATATTTTCATTATAACCAGAATTTGTACTACAGTATACTGTTGTGTGTCTACAAAGTAAAATGTTTTAAAATGGTTGCTTGTCACTTTCTGGGAAAAGCTAGCATCATCATAAAACACTATGAGCCTATTCTGTTTATATGATTGCTAATATGATTGTCTGTTTCCTAGTATGATTTGATTGCTATTGTACCCTATGACTACCAAGTGTCGTACCTTATGATTCTAGACTCTTCATGAATGTATCTTTTCTTTTATGTAAAGTGAGAGTATTTACACCAAGACAAATTCCTTGTGTGTCCAATCACACTTGTCCAATAAAGTATTCTATCTATCCATCCATCCATCCATCCATCCATCCATCCATCCATCCACCCACCCACCCACCCACCCATCCATCCATCCATCCATCTATCTATCTATCATCCATCTATCTATCTATCTATCTATCTATCTATCTATCTATCTATCTATCTATCTATCTATCTATCTAATATCATGGGCTGTGTCTCTTAGTATCTTGTATTGTAATGCCAGAGGACAACTCTCAGAGAAGCTCAAAACCCAAGGAACTTATGGCCCACCAAGCACAAGTAACTTTCCCTGTTCACAGCATTTTTTTCTTCCTTCTCCTGAGAAATATATATATATTTATGCTAGTGGTGTGCTTCCTCCTTTCCTTACCCTGCTATAGGTACAAGACAGGCCCTTTCCTTTAGAATTGAAGTAACTGAATTATGAAGGAGACAGGAGGGCTGTGCATTAATGAATGAAAAGTTGTTTGCTTGGAGGAAAACAGATACTTTAAAAAGAGTGCATAAGTAAACATAGACCTGAATAGGTTTCTAAAACACCATTGGGAACGGGAAGGAGATGTCTTAATCTTTGGTTGATGCTGTATATCAGAGTGTTATTATGAAGAGTAACACACACTCCTTTTTCATTCCAGAAAAGATGTAGCAACTTTTGCTTTATGCTGATGGTGCATAAATTTGATATCAATTAAGCATTTCCATACTACAGTATGTCACTTGTCCCCAAAAGACCTCAGTCATAATATGGTTTGCTTTATTTTGACTAAGAGCATCATTAACTTAGCCACTGTCATATAAGCCATAGCTGAATGTATTGTATTGAATATATTGTAAAAATCCAGTAGCATTTATCCAGTAGTATTTATTTTTATTTATTTCATTTCATTTATATATCAAATTTGGAGACTGTCCATCTTCTCACTGAGCAATTCTAAGAGGTACATACATAGTTTACTCAGTAAATCATAGCTTCAATATATACTCTGCACTTTGGGTTGTCCATAGCTAGAGACTGGAGCAGAATAAAACAGCTGATTCATATTGTATTTGCTATGAAAGCAAGCAAGCAAGAGGTCATTCTAATGATTCTTCTTATATTCTTTGATCATTCCTGTCTTGCTGAACTGTAGAACAAAGACTGCCTTGAACAGTTTAAATTAGTGTATTCCCTCAACTGATTTTTTTAAAATTCTACTTGCTGAAGGAAGATTCAACTTCTACTTCAGATCATTTGGCAGCAAAATGGCCCTGCTTTCTGTTGCTCATCTCTCGCATGTTGAAAAGTTTTGCAGCAGCTTCGTCTAGTGTCAGCAAATAATGACTGTAAAACCAAAGGCACAATGCTACTTTACAAATAGCAACCAGTTCTTTCCTGTTGCTAGGAAATAATCACAGCACGATTAAGCTATAGATGGTTTAGTCTGTGGTCAGTTTCACAGACTAAAGTCATAATGTGATTTCTGTGACTTTGATTTAAAATGTTATCTGAATCATAAGCAAGCAAAGCTTTCCTATGAAACTCCTGCACATGTACATTTAAAAGCTCATAATTAATCAAGAAGTTTAGCCCTTTAATCGCTATATTTTTGCAATATTAGAATAGAAATTATTTTAGAAATCATTTTGTCTAGGAATACACGGAGTATAACCAGGAAGACACATGAAGACATTTAACATTTTCAAATACTGTGTAGAATATACAGGATGCACTCGCAGATGAAACAGAAGCTTGAAACCTTCAAAAGATATTGCAGGCCTATGTAAGATTAATTGCTGGAAAGTTGTGTTGCAACATTCAGGAAGAGCTAATTGGTTTTGTTAGTATCTCTCAATAATTTCCAATCAGGTTTAATGCGGATCCAATCACTGCTATGATTTTGTAATGTTTTCCTTCTGCCATTGTGTTGAATCGGAAGTTGTGGTATAGTGGCCCCTGTGCCGGAGTCACTGATTTAATCTACATACTGCAGAACAATTAGCAGGCCTTGAGCCAAAATAGGATCCCACCCTAGCTCTTCCTGACCAATGACATCAGCTTTTCCTGCTCAGGCTTGGTTCTCAAACATCCCTGACACTTAAAATAAAATATTAAGATCAGTAATAGTCATTTGGAGTCAGGCAACATCAAACTGAATGAATTAATAAGTAAGAGTTTCTAGGAGAATTTACAACATAAAGAGAGAAACCCATTATACTTTTAAGGTTAAGTCACATCAGTGTTGATGTTAATGGAAATTGAAATATGTTTATGCTAGATATTTTGGACTATTACATCCATTAACACAAATAAACATGGCCAAATAAAAAAGTGTTAGGGAGGTTGTAATCCCATGCTTTTGGAATGCAGTGGTTGCCTCCCATTGAAAAAAGAACAGATAACCTGATGGGAGATTATATAATTTAGTACCCAATGTATTGTACCAATTTATGATAAGTCAGACAAAAATAATTAATGGGAAGACTTTTGTGGGAAAGGTATAGGTTATACTTTCCCCACAAAAGTCTTCCCATTAATTATTGGGAATTATAATTATATAATCTACACTGTCTGGTTGTTAAAATCCTGGATTTTAAATAGTTTATTCCACAAACATGCTTTTACTGCACAATTTCTTTTGAAGCATCTGATCCTATTTGATCAGTGATATTCACAAGGCAGCCTGTGGTCTCTTTGTTTGCAGTTCTTTCATGGTACTACCATTATATGGAGCTAAGCTGGCACTGGCATTGGTAACTGTTCCTCTTGAGTTACTATTCTAATGTTAGTGATCTTTGCTTGTTGCTGGAATGGATCGCTAGTGTCACTTGGCCTCTTCTCAACGTATCACTGACAGTATTGAGAAGGGACCTTGACTGAACAAACAGGCAGAGAGGCACTCTTATAACTGTTTGCTGTTTTTGCTACATGGCACACACTGATGTCTGTTGCCTCAATTGCACATTTACTTGAACAGAGAACATGTAGGTAATAGATGGGACAGTGACAGTTGTTAAAAGGATAGTTTTATCTGTGCTACAAGCTCTTCTCTGTGTCCCTAAGTGGCCTGCTGTCCCTGGGTGCAGTGAAATATGTTATCTCCTCACTACTATTGATGACAGAGTCAACTGACAGCTAGTCTGTTTTTGTGTGTACAATGGGAACCTCAAGCATAATAGAACTTGTCCCCTAATACTAAGTTTTTTGAAAAAATTATGTATCCCAAGAAGCACAAACTGCCTTCAGATTAGCAAATGAATCACTGATCTACCTGTCATTTTTCTGTAAAGAGAAAAGTTACCTCAATATGTTTTCTGGTTATATCTAGAAGGGGAGGAAATGGTTGCCTTCAAAGCGGAAACAAATCCTTCGGAATATTCTTCACTTGCATGGAGTAGGTGAATGGATCATGACTGAACTCCTTGATCTCTACCACTTACATTATGGTAAAAAATTCTTCTGCTTTTGAAAAGCAAGTCAGGGTTACGCCTGAGAGATTGCACAGGTCTTGTGAATGAGGTCATTATCTCCAACTTTAAAGCTACAAGCACCTGCTAGCTCCTCATCTTACAAATGCCATTGAGGTGGGGAAGACAATAGATCAGGAATACATTTTTCCCTGTGTGATCAAGGAGCCATACCCAAGCAAATTGCAGAATTCACTTTCTTTTCTCCTATGATTCAAGAAGGCGGGTAAGGAGGAGGGGAGAATGAATAAGGAAGTTTTTAATTGCTCTGGGAAATCAGGAAACACCCAGTGCTGGGATCCAGTCTGAAGCCAACAGAAATGTCCTTACTAGCAGCTCTTTGGAGAAAGAGTGGAGGCTGAAGCCCCCCCCCAAACAAGAGACACATTCTGTTTCTTGGGGACTCCCCTAATAGTAGATTCCATGCCATCAGCTCAGACCTTTTATATGGGAAGAAAGATGACACCTAAACATGTATCTCAGCAGATGCAATTATTTTAGCACAGTATTGTGAAATGCAAATGCAGAAAAGCAAGAACTTCTGTGCTTTTCTGGTTCCCATCATTCCATTGCAAATTATCATTGCAAAAGATCTTGAATGGTGATCCACAGGATACCTGCTGCCCTCTACAGCACCGGAAGTGCCACTGACCAGAGAGAAGAGCAAGACAGAGACTGTGGGAAACAGCAGAGAAAATTGACAGCAGTTGAAAAGAGATACCCTTTTTATTTGTCCATGCTGTACAGTACTTCATTCAGCCAAGCAGTAGCAATGAGAGACGTTTTATTTCTTCTTTCAAGACTCCAGCAGCGTCCTGAAAAACAGCCCGGCTTTTTGCAACTTTTTTTTATTTTATTTTGGTTTCTTTGCTGCATTCCATACGGTTTAAACCTCCCCCTTCTTTTCCCCCACTCGCCCCGCAGGAAATGGGATTGGAAATCCGTAAGCGGTTGGCTGGAAGAGGGAAAACGGATCTCACCCTACTATACCCTGGAGCGGGCGGAGGAGAAACTCGAGCCTTCCCTACAATTGCCTTTCCTTCGCAGGGAACCGTTGCACAACATTGCGCTCCCGCTTTGCAAAAGAGTCGCCTGCAAAAAAAAACTCGGCGTTCTTCTTTCTCCAAATAAACGGAGCCTGGTCTCCCAGGATACAAGATTATAAACAGAAAGCATCTCCAAGCCGCGGCCTGGCAAACGTCCTGGTGCCGCGGGAATAAAGCCCCGAGCGGATCTCCCCGCCCCCCCACGTCCAGCCGGGATGCAACAGGCCGACTCTCCCGCCCATCCCAGCTCCTTTAAGCCAATTCCCCCGGCCGTGTCAGGAAAAGTACAGCATGGTCTCCCAGAGAAGAGAGGGAAGCTGCCCCCAAGGGACGCCCTCCCCCTTTGCCTCCTTTTCTGGGACACCTGTCGACCTGCGCGAGGAAAACAAGGGCTCCCTGAACAGGTCCTTTCAGTGGCCCGCTAGCGAGGCTTCGCGCTCCCTTCCCAAGAAGGCGCGCTCCGGCGGCCGGGAAGCCCGAAAGCGCCTTTGACCGTCGAGGATGGCGGGCGACGCCTTCGAGCCAGCCTGCAGAATCTCCAGCTACTCACCTGCCCCCGGGGCCCTGTCCGGTCCCATTGTCCCGGCGCTTCGCGGGAAGCCCCGTCAAAGTTGTTCCATGCCCGGCTCAGGCTCGGGAAGGGACGCTCTTTCGTCGAGCGAGCCACCTCGGGCAGCGCCGGGCTCTGCCTTCTTCCCCGGGGCGTGGCCCTCCCACCGCCCGAGAAACGGTCGGAAAAGGCATTTCGCGGGAGAGGAGGGAGAAGCAAGTCGGCGGGCGCCTGTACGTTTCCTCCCGCCGATGCTCGCTGCTATGCCCGCTTTGGAGGCCTTCGCCTCCCTCGAGAGCCCAAGCGTCCCCCGGCGGAGTTTTTGGGTGGCGGCCTTCGAATCCCGGAAGACTCGCTTTCCGCCTCTCCCGAGAAAGAATTCAGAGAGAGCCGAATGTACGCCTTGGAGTGACTAATCTGAGTACACATTTTATATATATTTTTTACTTCACCTTTCACCAGTAAATTGTCCATAACTGTTTTGTGTCATATTTAAAGACTGCGTGGTTGGTTCCATGAGTGTGGATACTACAGGTAGTCCTCTGACTTATGACCACAATACAGCTCAAGATTTCTGTTGTTAAGTGAGACATGTGTTCAGTGAGTTTTGCCCTGATTTATACCCTTTCTTGCCTCAGTTGTTAAGTGAATCATTGCAGTTGTTAAGTTAGTAACCCGGTCGTTAAGTGAATCTGGCTTCCCGGTTGACTTTGCTTGTCAGAAGGTCGCAAAAGGTGATCATGTGACTTTGGGACACAGCAACAGTCATAAATATGAGACAGTTGTCAAGTGTCAAGATTTTGATAACGTGACCATGGGAATGCTTGCAAAGGTTGTAACTGAAAAATGGTCATAAATTCATTTTTTCCAGTGCCGTTGTAACTGTGAACGGTCATTAAATGAACTGGGTGTAAATCAAGGACTACCTGTATTATGACTGTAAGTACAGTAATCCGAAACAATAGTAGTTTGAGACATCCACTCCACTTGTCTTAATCTGTACATTTCATTTTCACTGGTGAATATTAGATAGCCAATCTGTCTAATAATCTAACCCTGCATTGATAAATAACTTAATCCAAGAATTATGATGATTCTTCATAAATCCCAGTGGCTAAATGACAGCAGCTTACAAGGAGGGTTCTTTTCAAATTTCAGGAGATTACACTAAATTTAGTTCCTAACTGCTCATTTTTACTTGTAGATACCCATATGTACCCATCACACTATTTTCTTTCAGGCTAAGCAATTTAACACAAAATAGTGGGGGGAGTGAGAAGCAATGAGCCAAGTAAATTAAAATCAGGAAAGAAGGAAAGAAAAACTAAATCTAGTTTACTTTAACCTCAGTCAGTAAACCTTTCTGTAGCATTTTATTGTTGCAAACCATATTTGCTTCCACTGTATCGTGCACTGATTCATATATTCTTTCTTTAAACTTCACACATTTTTTTCTGAAGGATCTCATTAACCAAAGTCAGAGAAAGTACCTAAGATTTTAATGATTTACTAACAGATGGCCTAAATAATTCTCCTGCCATTAAAGTTGTTGATACTGTGGGTATGCAATGCCTTTTAATTGCTGGGCAGTGTATTCACTTGAACAGAGAACTGAAATCTTAACATGCTGCCTTGTGAAATCCGGGAGTTGAAGTCCACACTTTTTAAAGTTGTTGAGATTTGAGAAGCACTGCTCTCTATAGGGTTAACAGTAATAATGTGAGACCACTCTTGAATAAAGATATAAATTATATAATTTATTTAGCATATGGCACATCATACATGGACTAGCAAAGTTTCTGTTGCAAGTGAGACATTGTTAAATGACTTTTGCCCTATTTTACGACTCTTCTTGCCACAGTTGTTAAGTGAATCACTGCAGTTATTAAGTTAGTAACACAGTTGTAAAGTGAATCTAGCTAATTAGCCAGATGAACAGATAGATCAGGGCTGTCAAACTCCCGGCCCATGGGCCGGATGCATCATGCACTGGCCACGCCCATGCCTAGTTTAGCAAAGGGGGGGGGAAGTCCCGATATGTCATGTGACACCACCATGATGACATGAGTTTGACACCCTGAGATAGATATACTATTCATAATAAAAAACAACAACACCCTAGATTATTCCCACCCACCAACTGTTTCTTTATCATGCACAATAAAGAAGGGGTCACCTTTTGTCCTACTTCCCATCTCTATTCTTCCCCCTGCTATGCACGTAAGAAAGCTAATGTTGGAACAATCAAAAGACTCTCTCTTTTGGGGATTAACCCGCTTATTGAGGGTTAGGTCAGGTGAATTAATTAAAAGAACTTCCTAATTCTAAAACAGGATCCTGTATTAGCACACAGTAACTTTCATCTAGCATGGTTGAATCCAAGAGTTCCGCTTAAATGCTGGCATTTAAATTCAAGGCTTTAAAGCAGTGTTATTAGGAGGATTAATTTTCCCCAGAGGGTCTTCAGTAAAGTCAAACAGAATATTATTTGAACTTGCTTATTCATCAAGTCATAGTGGTTCCATTCCAGCCAGATAGTACAGGTTGATGAGACCTCTTGATGCACTCTAATGTGGTGTCTTCCAAGTCAGAGTTAATTTGTTGAGGGGAAAGGAACTTGAGGATTGACTTCAAACATGAAAGCAGGTATAGGTTCAAGGCCTATGTATATAATACTGGTGGTGAGTTGGCTATAGCGACTTGTCCTAGACCTCCAGGTAAATCACTGACTTGGGGTCTTGTCAGATGGATAATGCCCAGTGCTCCAATTATAAGCACAACTGTTCTAAAGTTTGTGCTTAGAAAATGTTCCATGGAAAGAAAAAAATACGAAAGTTGTTAGGGATACACCCTAGCAGAATGTGCACGGCAGTCAGGCAGGCAGGCAAATATGTGAGATAAACGTTTTTGTAGCTTACACTCAGTAAAACAGATACACTGTGCTAGTTAAATAGTTTATTCCAGTAAGAGTTTTAGCATAGTCAAACAGTCCATATATCATTCACTAGTTCAGTCCGTTCGGGGATTATTCAGTTGCAAAGTCCAGTGTCGAAAAAGAGGTCAGTAAACTTACAAATATCAGTCCAGTAATATATCTTCTCGCAGTAGAGATATAAAGAAGTCAAACCTCCTTTCTTCCTTCGACGTTCAAAAACTCAGCAGCAGGGAACACGCAGTTAGCAAACCATCAATCCAGCATAGTCAGCAATCCAGCAGGTTCTCTTGCTCCCTCTTATGGCGGTTTTACAACCGCACCCAAAATTACATGCTTTGCAGTTTAAAGTGACACACACTTAAACTTACTATCATAGTTTATATATATTATTTTACCCAAACTACGTTAGGTAACCTTGTTATTCCTAACAAAAGTTACACCAGGTCTTCCATAACAGTTCTATGAATGAGATAGTACAGTGGTTCATACAGATTTGCCTAGACTAGAAGCAGCCCTGGAGATACAGAACTCTTTTCAAGGCATCCGGGGTACAATAGAGTAAGCCACATTTTTGCCTTTATGCTGTAATGTCAATAATTTTATACAGCATCCAAAGTAAAAGTGAACCATCTTCCCCTCTGATATGTATTTCTTTGAGTTTTTTTTCCTTTAGCATGAATCAAAATCAAGCATCTCTGAAAATGTAAACTGTCAAAATGTCAATAGCTCTACAGCCGGGGTGTCAAACTCATGTCATCATGGCTGCGTCACATGACGTATCAGGACTTTCCCCCCTTCGCTAAACCAGCGTGTGGCTAGCATGTGATGCATCCGGCCCATAGGCCGTGGGTTTGACAGCCCTGCTCTACAGGGTCAGTAGGTTAACTCAACCTTGCTGAACTTTTGTTCTTCCCATTTTCTCTCTCTCCTTCTTTCTCACTGTAGCAAGGGAGGACAATCTGAGTTCTTCAAATATTGCTGTAGTAGTATTTCCAGTGTCCTGATCAATGGGGTCAAAAGCGAAGGTGCTGAGAATTGTGGTTTAGCTTTATATGGAGGCCATATACTCTCCATCTCTGCAAAACAGCCCAACTAATGTTCCGGGATATTGGTTTAGACACCTATGATTCCTTTATAATAGACTAGCTGGGTACCTGTGCTTCGCTACGAAACTATGTGGTTGGGCTTAGTTTTGGGGGAGGAAAATAAGAAGAAAGAAATTCTGCCTCTGCCTATCAGCATCCATCAGTATTCATCTGGCTAGCGTCCTGTCAGTGTGTGAGACAGTTGAGGGCTGTTTGGAAACTGAAACAGTACTTGCTGTGTGAGCAAGAAAGAGACAGCAAGAAGTCTGGGTGTGGCTTACATCAACTGTTCTGGACTAAAGTGCTTGCTTCTCTGAAACTAAAACTGAAACTCCTCTGCTTGTGTTTTGCAGGTGAGGAGAGGGAGTAGAACTGCTTAGCATCAGAGCGTGTTAATAATAATATACGAAATACTAATGCTCTGATGGTCATTTCGAAAAATCCTTTCTTTGTGAGCACCTAGAAGCCAAGAGGAACAAAAATGCCAGATTTCAAGTTTCTAGGCTTTACGGTTCTGGAGATTTTGTGATGATGCATGAATGGTATTTTGCTTTTATATATATAGATTATACAAGATTTAAGATATCTATTTGGAAGGTTACAAGAAAGATATTGGTCTGATTAACACATTAACTCATCATTACCTTAACCATGATTTGTTCAATAAACCAAAATTAATAAGTCATAGAGCAAATTTTATGTGTTACAGTGGCTGGATTCACGCAACACATTAATCATGCAACATACTAAAGAAGCAAACTACCTTTTAATTCAGCCTTATTGTGTTATATAATTCCAGACTATATAACAGTAACAGGAAAATGAGAATTCTCTGGAGCTCTGTCCCATATTACCAGTGGTGAGGGTTGTCAGGAATTTAGCAACATTTGGAGGGTCAACATTGATGTATGGTTATCAAGCATCACCAGACTTCGCAGCAATGTGTGGAGAAGAACAATTTAGAAATAAATAGATGTGAAGATTGCACAGCTAGTTGATGAAAAAGTCCTTCCTGGGAAGCATACTAAGATTTGAATTCTGATCTTAGCCTCTCACCCACAAAGAAGTTGATTGCAGATTGTTGGTTTTCTTACAATGAATTATGTATTCCATATTTCAGTGCAAGTTCCACTCCTTTGATAATATCAGAATGCTATCTCCTGTCCTTCAAAGGTCTTAACAAGTCAATAAAGTGAAATGAAAGGAACCTGCAGCTGTAAAAAGGTTGGCTTTCCCTACCTTATTGCAACACTGGGGCTACTGTATGAGAGAAGGCAAAAAGAAGCAGGAAGCTGATCAATGAATCTTCTTTTTGGGTTCTGTTGGAATGAGCAAAGTGGAACAAGCAGATCTCTGAATCTTGTTGGCAAGCAATTCAAGAAGGGAATCAAAGATGTGTGTAAGTTTGATAAGCAGATGGAAATTTGCATGCACTAGATTCAAAATGCAGTTAATTGAACTGAGACAGGAATTGTCTGTCTATCTGAACTAATTTTCTGTAAAATGAGATTGTATTTATACAATTATGATTATAACACATATTACTAACTGCAACACTGAGTAATGTATTTCCGAATTTCGGGACCCGGAATTAGTTTAACAGTCCACTGCCACACAGATTAAGAATTGGTTTGTATCAGGCAGCCACAAACTAGTTTTAACTTACTTTTGATAGAGAAAATATGCACAAAAAGTATTTGTTTAGGTAATAATTAACTTGTGAAATTCTTGACTAGAAACTGTGGGGTGACCTCTGGCTTAAATGGATTTACAAACTAAAACTGGAATGAAAACTTGGATTATTTTATGATAGATACAAGCAATAAAGAATAGCCAGCAATATTAAATCTCATTTATCAGCTTCACACATAATCTGGCTCTTTGCTATAGTCTGATTACTGGCCAAGGCTTAACAAAGAGAAAGGTGGGGGAGGGGATAGGTGAATGATTTTTCAAATTAAAATTCAAATGGCATGGCCATCATGATAAATAATGCTTTCTTTATGGGCAGCCACTGTTAGCAATTGGTAAACGAACACCATATTATCAACATAGCAAATGTAACACACCCTATGCCAAGAATAGAAATAAAAAGTGTTTTATCCAGAGGTCGCTCCCACCTTAACTGCAATATATAGCAAACAGAACTCAAACAAAGAAGACAGATTCCTCAACCTGAATACTTGGCAAGTCTGAGGAGAGTTTTGAAGGCAGATCTTCAACCAATGGAAAAAATATTCTTTGGGGATAACCAAATACTCTGCCAAACACTGAATTGCAGGCATGCTAGTAGAAAATACCTGTTTAATGATTAAATCCCTTCAGCTAGGATCTTACATGGCACTCCCTGAAATATTCCTGGCACAGGTAAAGGAAAGGCATGAGAAAAATAGTGAAAAAGGGGGGAGTGAGAGTAGTCAGAACACTTTCATTTCAGTGAAGGAGATAGTGCCAGGCTGTGCTGTGTCCCCCCCCAAATAATAATAATAATAATAGTAATAATAATAATAGTAATAATAATAATAATAATAATAATAATAATAATAATAATAATAATAATAATAATAATAATAATAATAATAATAATAATAATACCAGAAATGAAAGGCAGAGAAAGAACAAAATAAAATATCAGTCAGAAGAGGAATCACAGGACTAATTTATAGGGCAGGGAAAAAGCAGAATAATCTCAATTTCCTTGGAAAAAAATGGCAACTGCAGGAAGATTAATCCCCATTCACATACTGTTGCTATACTTGCCCTGCCAAAAAGTGTTGACTGGAAAAGGGGGGGGGTCACACCTCTAAAAAAGCAGGACCCCAAATACTACTTTAGCATGCTGATATACATCATGGATAAGGAACAGGAGCAGGAACCATAGAAGGCAGGTTCATTGTAAAAGCAAATATTAAACGGCAGTGAAATAGCAAGCAAATAATTCCCCATCAGCTTCTGAACCTGGGGAAGTTGGCATCTGTACCCTAGAAAGATTGGTTTACAGAAACCACAGTTTAACTCGCAGCACCATCTAAGTCAGGGGTGTCCAACCTTGGCAACTTTAAGAGTTGTGGACTTCAACTCCCAGAATTCCTCAGCCAGCTTTGCTGGCTGAGGAATTCTGGGAGTTGAAGTCCACAACTCTTAAAGTTGCCAAGGTTGGACACCCCTGATCTAAGTAGTGGGATAACTTCAATCAAAATAGTCTTCTCTCTCTGACATATACAGGTAGTCCTCAACTTACAACAGTTCACTTAGTGACCTTTCAAAGTTACAACAGCCCTGAAAAAAGAAGTGACTTACGATCATTTTTCACACATACATGGCCACGTGATCAAAATTAAGATGCTTGGCAATTGGCTGATTTTTTTTTTGACATCTTTATGTTCATGTGATCAGCTTTTGCAACCTTCTGACAAGCCAAATCAATGTGGAAACCAGATTCATTTAACAACCATGTTACTAACTTAACAACTGCAGGAATCACTTAACAACTGTGGCAAGAAAGGTCATAATATGGGGGCAAAATTAACAAATGTTTCACTTAGCAACAGAAATTTTGGGTTCAATTGTGGTCATAGGTCGAAGATTACCTAGGATGTACAAGTGGCCCAAGAAGAAACTACACTTCTCTGCATGAGGCAGACTGACCACAGTCTAGGTTCAGAAGTCCTATAAGTAGAAGCGGAGGCATTTCCAAAAGAAGGGCCTGAATACTGTCTTTGTCTGGATGCTTCAAATATTCTACAAAGACACCCTTTTCCTAAGTTAGAAGAAATGCTTCTCATAAGGCAATCATATGGAAGAATGCAATCATCATTATCATCACAATCTTATGATCACAGAGGATATGATCTTATGACCTGACTGAAATCTCAGTAGGAAAAAAAAACAGGGCAGAGAAAAAGTGTAGAATTAACTTTTATCTTAGAATCACCCCAAAGGCTGAAGTTACAGACGATACTACTGGTTTTGTTCGATATTTTTGCATGGGTGCAGTCACTGTGGATTGTAATACAGTACATTGATTTTTTCCCCTAGTGTTTTCCTCAAATTCAGGTCCACTTTTTTTCAGATCAACTGAGTATTAATTAATCCATTAGTTGGGACGGAAATTGTATTGAGGGCTGAGAAAGAGTGACTAGCCCAAAGTCACCCAAGCCAGGTTTTATGTCTAAAGCAATATTAGAACTCACGATGTCCTGGTTTCTAGCCTGATACCTAAACCACTAAACCAAACTGGCTCTCTTATGCAAACCCAGCTGTTTAAGTTTAATTAAATAAATGATTAAGCAATATATAACATAAAGATTTAACAGAACAACAAAGTTGGAAAGAAGCTTGGAGGTCTTCTAGTTCAACCCTGTGCTCAGGCAGGAAAACCTATATCATTTCAGACAAATGGTTGTCCAATCTCTTCTTTAAAACTTCCAGTGTTGGAATATTCACAACTTCTGGAGGCAAGTTGTTCCATTGATTAATTGTTCTGTCAGGAAATTTCTCCTTAGTTCTAAGTTTCTTCTCTCCTTGATTACTTTCCACCCATTGCTTCTTGTCCTGCCCTCAGGTGCTTTGGAGAATAGCTTGACTCCCTCTTCTTTGTGGCAGCTCTTGAGATATTGGAACACTGCTATCATGTCACCCCAGGCCTTCTTTTCATTAAACTAGACATAGCGAATTCAAGCAACTCTTCTTTATATGTATGTTTTAGCCTCCAATCCCCTAATAATCTTTGTTGCTCTTCTCTGCCCTCTTTCTAGAGCAGGGGTGTCAAACTTGCAAGAGTCACTGCAGCGTCACATGACGTATTGGGATTTCCCCACCTTTGCTAAACTGGGTATGGGCGTGGCCAGCATGTGATGCATCCAACCCGTGGGCTGGGAGATTGACAGCCCTGTTCTAGAGTCTCAACATCTTTCATACATTGTGGCAATAAAACTGGATGCAGTATTCCAAGTGTGTCCTTCCCAAGGCATTATAAAGTGGTGATCACTTCATGTGATCTTGATTCTATCCCTCTGTTAATAACTATGTTGGCTTTTTTGGCAGCTGCAGCACACCACTGGCTCATATTTAAGTGATTGTCTGCTAGGACTCCCAAGAACCCTCTCAGAGTTACTGTACTACTATTGAGCCAGGTATACGTATATTATTTTAATATTTTGCTGACAACAGTAACAATGTGGGGTTGGGAGCAGCGTATACCACCTAAATCACACAGGCCAGGGCCACAACTGTGTCTTTACAACCTCCCAGGACCCAGTCCATGTGCATGCTGCTTTCCTTTCACTCTCAGCTTGGTACATAGAGGTCCAAGATTAATGAGGATTTACGTATGTCAAGTTTTTGTCAAGTAACACAACAACAATCCATTGCTGCAAACCAGTATAGATTTCTTGATCTCAGTGTGATCGGTTTCTATTTCTTTTAGTGAGCCCCATGTTGAAAAAGATCCATAAATCTTGATTCCAAATCTTGAAGAAATAGCTGCCAAGAATATTTGTAATTTTAACACAAGTGATTAATCCAGAATCAAATAAATAATTCTTTTGATTTTAGTCCCCCCAAGTGGCAGTAATATGAAAATCAACACCAAAAGAATTGATGTTTTAAAACTCGTGTTTCATCCCCCATAATAAAGTAGTTGCAACCAACTCATTAAACATGCTGAAGGTACCGGGAAAGAAACCAAGCATTTTGTAACCCAAATGTTATAATTCCACAAAACCTCTGATCATTGTGAGACTTCAGAAATATCAGTAGCAATTGCCTCTGGTCAAAATAGACTGAATAAGAAACGTGTGAATCAAACTTCAAGAATCCCTGGGATAAATTGAACAAATGAAAAAAAAAAAAGGCTGGAGTCAATTCAAACAGTATTATTATTATTAAAGGACCAGTTTATATTAAAATGGAATTTACCTATTTTAAAATTAAATTTATTCCACGCCAGCTTTTTATATATAATCCAACTCACATACAATACAATAAACCAGTCTTAAAGGAGCAATTAAACGTGCTCCCCCCAATCATCAAAGAAAACTATGAACCCACCCCTCACACCAGGCTTTGTTTGCCTTAAAAACAGACTGCAGTTGCTTTATCCACTCTCACGATATCAAAGGACAGAAAAAGCCATTAAACTCTGCTAGGATTCTGCAACTCGCTGTCTTCCCACAGTGTCATTGTAGGATTAGCGAGGAGGAAACCTCACAGAAGTCTGACTTTTGTTAGCCTTCTTGAACTACTAGATTCTCTCTAGATCTGTGATGGTGAACCTATGGCACACGGGCCAGAAGTGGCACGCAGAGCCATCTCTGCTGGCACGCAAGCCGTCGCCCCAGCTCAGTTTTACTGGGCATGCGCGCGTGCCTCCCGCCAGCCAATTTTCAGGTATCTGCTGCGCTTGCGCAGGGGGCGGGGCGCATGTGGGAGACGCATGCGCAGGGGGTGGGGGAGCAGGGGGAGCACGTGCATTGCATTATTTCAGCATACAACAACAAAAAAGTTAGCCATCACTGCTCTAGATGGTATTGTCAAAAAAGTTGAGAATAAAGTGCACAGTTCTCTTAATTATCAGTAGATGGCAGTGTCTTATCACTGCTGCAATATCATTAATTCTTTGGAAGAAACTAGACTTCCCTGCTTACAGTAGCTCTCAATAGAAATAGTCTCTGTAAAAGGATCTAGAAATGTTTTAAGGAGAAAATCTTTGCTATTGGGATCTCAGTGATCCAGCTAACTAAACACAACCTGTGCTGGCCATCAATAAGCTTCCAGGTCTTACCTATTTCCATGTTCTATGTGTATGTGGGTTTATCCTGTCTTTTTAATACATAACTCAAGATAGCAAATATACTCGATACTACTACCTCTTTTATTTATTTATAATTTATAGGGCTGGCTTTGATCTATAAAGCCCTTGTATGACTTGTCCCTTGGATACCTACAGGGCTGCCTCCCCCAACCTGAATCAGCCTGTTCATCTAGGAAGCAATTGCTTCTAGCGTCTTAGAGAAATAGAGGAGCTGAAGCCAGGAAGCAATGAAAATATTCTGGAACAATCTATCTGTAGAGATCAGACTTCTATCCTTACTGAGCGGCTTTAGGGAAAAGTTGCAGACGAGTTTTTGAAATTATTAAAGAATTTTGGCAGCTAAATTCTCTAATTGGTGTGCTCTAGTTTTACCAGTACTGACTGCAAATCCCATTATCCCCAGTCACTTGGTTGAGAGTGAAGAGAACAATAGTTCCATGCCTCTTGGGGGCATCAGGTTGGGAAAGATTAGCTTTTATAGCAAATTACTTCTGAAAGATCCTTTGCTTTTCCCTCTATTCAAACCTGGTTTATACATAATACTAAGCCACAATATGTTTCATTTGGCTTAGCATTTTGTGCAAATCTAGGCTATCATGCTTATTTAACAAACAGTGACAAAGTGTGATGCATGAACCCATATAAGTATATAAAGAGCAACTAACATGTGAGTATGGTTTCATCATTAAGACCTTATGATGTGAGACATGCAAGCTTTTTATTACTATGTTAATTCCTTAGTTGAAAGCAGGGAGGTGATCTCACATGATGTAGCTGTTAGTATCTTCCACAACTAGATTCTTCCCTGCTCAAATTAAATAATACTGTAAATATGCAAAAGTAGTTTTCAGAACTAGTGGATGAAAGAAGAACATGTATTGATAAACTGGAGCCACTGATCCAAAACTTACTGCAAAGAGATGGGAGCATTTGTGCAAGTCTACAGACTTGGAGCTGGTGTTGGCTTGCTGGGCAAGACTGTTACACAAGATAGATGTGTTAGTCTGTTTCTACCCCATCTTGTAAATACTATGCTGACTGGGAAAAAGACATATTGACTGTGTTCATAAAATATTGAGCTCCAACTTCACTTAAGCCTATACACTTGTATGTGCTCACACATACAACTGTATGCATGTGTAGTTAGTTGTGGTTTACTATAGCCCTTGATGCTAAAAAAATTGGATTGACTGTGAGCCAACATATTTCAACACAGTTATGTTTTTCCTTAAGGGTCTACAGAATTCAGTTGGTGACCTTGGCTGAGAACTTCTCTCCAGCCTACTGTAGGGGTCAGTTTCTACTAGACAGTTGGCTAATTTCTAATCATTTACATTATTTGGGAATGTTGCAATAGAAATGTCACCAAAGTTTGTTTAACTGTTTAATAGTTTAAGAAACCTTAAATGTCTGTTCTTGTTTTATAAATGAAAAAAAAATCATGGAGAAGTTTGATTTGAGATGAGGTCATGTCCATTGCATGTACCATAAGCTTCTATGCTTAAATTAGTTATATGGTAGATAAATAAGTGTTATAAATGCCACAAGTTATGCTAAAGAAAGTGGAACTGGTAAATGGGTCCCAATGGACTAATTTACTGACCTGGATTAGTCAAGATAGTTTAAGACACATGTGGCTTTACTTAGAATTTATTTCATTCATTCTATGCCTCACTTTCCCAGAATGGTGGCTTGCATTGGTTTATCACAAATATAAATAAGTCAAAAAAAAATCACCTTCACTATCAGTATACAATGCAGTAATAATACAATACTGTACATGTTTATTCTAGATAAATATAATAAAAACAACCACATGCTGTATCAATATTAAATGGTCAAAACAACAAATTAAAACCGGAGTCTATGTGAAGGGAAGCTAAAATATAGAAGCAAATTGTTACATTTTTCTTAAATGATGCTCCTTAAGGAAAGGAATTCCAGTGTTGGTGCCATCACCAAAATGTTTCCAAACCTGAACATGTTTGCAAATAGCAGTTAAATTACAGAGACCATCACAGTCTGAAACCATGCTTCTTTTTGGCATACCTAGTTTGCAGATTTGCATGTTTCAACCCAGACTAGCGATTATGGTTAAGTAAGTAACGTATAGCATATAAAATTATTACAAAAATAGAGTGGCTAGGTTCATACATTATATTAAATCTTAATGTGGAGAGCCGGCTTAGAATGCTACCAGTATATGAATTCTATCCACTGTGATTTATTTAATAAATCATAGTCTTGATTTAGGCATCTAGATACCACAGAAGAATCAAAAGTGGTTTGGAAATAACTTATTAAAAGGTTTAATTGTAATTAGAACTATCTTCTCTGGGAGTATCTTCTAGGAATGGAACATACCACTCTGAATCTAATGAACATCTGTTTCATTCCCTATAGCAGCGTTATTTTAATTCTTGGGGTTTATTTAAAATCTACTATTATACCTAGAATGCTACATTTTTCACATCACTTTGGCAGTATTTTACTTGCAAGTTTTGTAACGATTAATTATTTAGGAGTTGCTGTGGCTTTAAAAACTTTCCCTTACAACAGGAACCACTTCCCTTTATCTTAGTTCCACTGTACTGTTGCTATAGTAATTCGTGTTGGTCTTGTGCTTCAGTGATACAAGAACCAGTTGGAAAAAATGCAGAAGTGACATAACTATAAACTTACTCACCTACTAAAAACCAGCCTGGAATTCTCTTCTATTCTCTGTTACCTTTGAGATAGTTACAGTTAAAGGAAACAATAATCAACTATAATTTTTTTTTCAATAGATGACCTTAGAAATCCATATTAAAATTCATTTCCATAGTAAACTGTGGTGAGACCTTATAGACAAAAAAACCCCCCTATTTTCCATTCATCCCTAATTGCTTGATTTATACCTTTACACGTAAAAATGTAATCTGATCAAGAAGCAAAAAAAGTATTCTTATTCATTCAGAAATCCCATTGTAAGTCATTGCAGTTGTAGGTGCCTGTGAAATGATTTTATGACCTTTTTTGCAACAGATGTTTAAGCGAATGTGACAGTTAAGTGATATATTGGCATCCTTCAGTCTCAAAAGAGTATGGTATCGTGCTCTGAAAAGAGGTCCTAAAACAGCATCTAGTGTGGCTAAAAAGCCAATTCAAGAGTGGCAATCCCTTCCACACTAAGGACAGATACAGTCCATATACTGTCCCCTGCCCAGCCCCCAGATTTCGCTGGTTCCAGGACCGCCTCTTTGCCTCAGCCTGCCAAACTAGTGTCTCTTCGAATTGGAGAAGACTATGCTGCTTCTTTAGCCTTCAAACTGAAGGATCAGAGGTCAAGGTTTCCCAGCTGCTGATGTCCATTCCCAGGGCCTTTAGATCCTTATATCGCAGTTGTGGTCTCCCTCTAGGGTGCTTTCCCTGCACTAATTCTCCATACAGGAAAGTCTTTCGGAATCCGCCCATCAGCCATCCTCACGACATGCCCAATCCATTCAAATAAGAGTTTTTTGCCAGAAAAATGCTGGAAACTGGCAAAAAACAAAACAAAAAACAATTGTGAATCACAGTCATGTGACTACCCACAACTGGTCATAAAGATGACCTGTTGCCAGGTGCCCAACATGCAGTCATGTGACCATGGGGGAAGCAAGCTGCCCCATGGCCAGGGGATGATTTTACAGCTGTGATTTTTATCAGAGCTAATCGCTCCAAAGTTAGGAAGGATCTGGGGTTTCCTCCATCAGAGCCTGATCATGGGCCAGCAGGTTAGGCAAAGTTATTTAAGCTAATCAACTGAATGTACCAAACAATTAATGCTAACCTTATGATAACATTAACAAGCAAATGAAAAAAAATCCTGTAGTGACTTGCCTTTTCTAAAGTTTAAATTTAAAATAAATTTGAAAACCCATGAAATGTAAAGTAAAAGAGGTATACTTTACATAATTAGCTTTAGTCTTAGTCTTAAACTATTTCACAGGGTTGCTATGGTGATTAAAAGGTGGGGGCGGATCATCCATACCATGAGGCAGAATGGTTGTGTTTTCATGACTCACTAAAGCCCTCAGGAAGGCTAATTGGCCTTGGAGTTCATGCCACTAAGAGAGAGGCCATACTTGCCCTACCCAATTTCCATCCCCCAACCCATAACTCAAATGTCCAAATGACAGTGGATGGAACAACTCATTCTTGTGGAACAACTCATCTCTATGACAGAGGTCAGAAGGGAAGGCTAATGTAATATTCTCTTCTACTCCAACAATGTGTGAATCCCAAAGGAATTAACAATCCTGTACATAATGCCTGCATTTTGGGGTTCAAACATGCTGGGGTTACAGTTGACTCAGTAAAGTGGGTGATGCAATCAGGGATCCAGACTAGCCAATAGTATTGTCCAAATACAGCCCACAAAGTTTGTCTGCAACTCATTGTATGTAACTGAAAAAGTTGGGTCAATTGAATAGACCGTAGTTAAATTAATCATAAGTATTCTATGCCAATGCAGCCAACTAAGACAATTACTTTGAACAACTGATCATTGAATTAATGACAGGGCAGCAAATGGTAATTACTGATAGGGAAGGATAATGGTATTTATGGGATTTTCTGATTTAGTTGGCAAATAAGTTTCAGATACTACACCACAAATTGCACAGTAATACACACACAGACATACACATATACATATAAACACATATATACATATAAACATGTATAAACACACATGGAATACTGCATTTCACACAAAGAAAAAAAAATCCTAGTAACAGGATTTAAAATGGTAATAAAATCATACTTACTGCTATATTTAATTGAAAGTTTTATGCTGAAGTTTTTTTTAATACTTTTACTCCTTATAGCAAACCCATAAATATAAGCATAATGCTAAGATACATTAGGATGAGGCTGATATTCTGTGCTTCCGGAAAATCATGCCTTTTCTGTTGAGTGAATCAGATAAAAATAGAACTGTGGAAATATAGTGGATTAGAAATAAATACCATCATAAGGGCCCTGTAAAGTATGAATGAGTGAGTAATTCAGATTCCACTATAAATGCTTATTTGGAAATAGTTGCACATCCGTTGCACATTCAATATCATGCTTTTTAAAGTTACATGATATCTACCCTAATTATTACACAATGATTCTAATATGTATCCAATACAGATATTGTCTTCTGGTTTTAAAAACCAGAAGCTGGTTAAGCTAGAAGTAGTGAATGGCTCAAGGCTACCCAGGCCTGAGTTCATATGAGTCATTGAATCCTTGCCAAACTTATTTTAGCCTAGCTTGGTGGGTTTTACTCATATTGTAGTATAATCCAGCCAATGTGAATAGTTTACAATTCAGTGTATTGCATGAATCTAGCCAGATGTTCTGAGTACACTAAAACTAATCATGGCTAATGTATCATGTGAACACCATTGGAATCAGGTTCGCATGTGTTAAACCATGATTTGTTAACCACGCTTACTTGAATAAACCACAATTAAGTCACAGCAGTTCATTCAAACTACTGCTGTTGTTTGCCAATCACAATAGCTGAGTTTCTGGAATACACACAGTTAAAATCAAACTATAACATAGCTTCGGGTGATGTGTTATATTCTAAGTTTAATTAGATACATGTGCTTGATTATGTTAAAAAGTTTTTGCAACCTGCAGAATCAAATCAGCAGCGATCTTGGATATGTCGAATTCAGATTTGTAAAACAGGTCTACAAAGTCGGCTCTTCATCAGATCCCAAAGATGGCAGCTGTCTCTCAGCATTAAACAGGGCTCCAAGCCTAGATAGAAAAAAAACAAGTAGACTCACAATTTCTGGAGAGCAAAACTCCAAACGGCCTCTAGAGAGCAGCCAAGAGATGGGAAACGAAGTCTTTATTAGACGAACCCTGAGGATGTGAGGGGAATCAGCAAGAAAACAAGCTCAGAGAGCACCAAGGAGCCTGAACTACAATTACACTCTCCTTTATCGAAGTCTTTATTGCCCCATAATCCTGGTCTTCCTTTTTCAATCGCATGTGGGAAACAGAAACGCCAGATGTTAAATCGGGCAACCTTTCCCCGGCGACTGTAAGCGCCGCTTCTAAATTTTATCTCTTTTAAGTTTCCACCGATGCAGCTTTCCGATTCTCCTCCCACCCACCCATCCCCCCTTTCTTCTTCTTCAATGGAATATGTAATATTTCGCATCTCTCTTTTGTTTCAAGAGAGGTGACGGGCTCTTTAAGGGCTAATTCCCGCCCCCGAGTTTGGGCGGGAGGGGTTTCCTATTCGATGACGTCAGACTCACTCATTGATAAAAGTCCCGGGATTCCCTGACGGCAGGCGCAGGAAGAGTCGATGAAACTTCTTTTTTGCCGGCGGGGCACGTGTCTTTGCGAGCGCTCCGGAGAAGGCGCCGGGACCCGGGCCTGACCCCTTCCCTCCTCGGAGGGATTGAAGAAGCCGGGCTATCATGGAGCCCGTTTGTTTCCCTCCCTCTCATCCTTTCAACGAGCGCGTTATGGCCTCGGATCTGTACAACCCTTCGGTTCCCGCGATCCAGACGCCTCAATCCACCCGTAGGGAGCCATCTCGACCGGCCGAACCCAGCCGAGTCATTCGCGACCCAGTCACGGGCAGATCCTACAGCAAAGGCCGTCTGCTCGGCAAGGTACGTGCCCGGGGCATATGCAACGGGGAGGGGGAAGGGGTTTCGCTGGAAGGGAGCGATCGCGGCTTGTTCGGGATGAGCCAAAGCTGGCTTTCTTTCTGTTCTGGGCGCGGAAAAGGGCTTGAATGAAGCCGCGTTCACACGACCGGGTGGAATGGGTTGAAGGAGCGGTTTATGCTGGGAAAGATGGAACGCGATAATAAATGCGGTAACTTGAGGGGGGGTTGTGATGGGGGAAGCAAAAAGCTTTTTTTTTTTTTTCTTCTCCTGGCCTGGGTTTTTCTCTCGTCCCGATTTGGGGCTCTTCTGTTCCCAGCGAGATTTCGATTGATCCGAGACAGGCCTGTCTGGGCACGACTCCTGCTGTGCTCTCCCCATTGGGTGGCTCTCCCCTCTCTCCCACCCGCGCCGCCGCCGCCGCCGGCATGAGCCCGTGCGTTCTTCTCCCTCTTCTCCTTCCCTTAAAAGCGTCAGAGGTTTCCCATGGTGAAGAAACCAGTTCTCTCTTGAGAGGATTCTTTTGGAGAAATCCGGGCCTGTGGTTGGTTTGTTAGTCGGATTTGTTACAACACGATAGATGATAGTTTATCTCGATCCTGCAGATAGTTTGTTGACTGCGGAAAGGATTTGCCAGGGAAGGGCTGCATTCACAAGACACTGAATTCTAACTCTTGCCTATGGTTTATATGGGAATCAGTTCTTGTGGTTGGCTTGTTTGCTTGATGATGGAAGATTGGATTTAATTGTGAGCAAGCAAATTTTAATACAGCTGTGTTTCTGGGGGATTTGTGAAGGCTGACCTCGGCAGAGAATTTTTCTTGGCTTGACCATAGGGATTAGCAGAAACTAGACCCAGTGGCCAACTTCTAGTAGTTTATTATATCACTTATGGTTTAGGGTTGGGTTAATTAACCAACTGTGGCTTATTTAATAAACCATGGTTAAGCAAGCAAAAGTAATGAGATCACAACAATAGGAGAATAAAATTGGCCAAACAAATGTGATTTAATATAGTGTAGTTAGAAGATAGCTGGGTGCCAATGGATTTCTGGATTATGAAGATTGAAAACTCGGTTCAGCTTTGGTATATAAAATTTCTGGGTTTAGAATTCTTCAGATAAGTATGTGTTTCACCTACTAGGCCTCCAATTTTTATTTTTAATTTATTAATTTATTTGCTGACCATCTCCCCAACTTAATGGTTTTGAGTTCTAGTAAAAAATAAATAGCTGCCACAGAAATTGGACTTGGGACTGGGTGGCCTTGATTTGAATTGTGGTTATATATGGAGGTTTAAAAAAAATATATTATGAGCTTAGCCTAATCCTCAGACTTCTGAGGGTTATCTCGTTATAAGCCACCCAGAGCATCCCAGAGAAAAGGTGGGGCATAAATGCCAAAGGCATTTAGAGGACTGTATCCTCACATGACTCTTTCATGCTCAGACAGGTATATCAAGTTACTCAATAGGAATAGCTTGAATCTAAAGGCAGTATTCTCCACTTACATTGGACTTCAAGCCTTGTGATTTATAGCTAGTATGACTGAAAACTCTGCTGGCTTGGAATTTTAGGAACTAGTTTTCAATTTACTTAACAGAATCACATTGAACAAGGCTGTGTTGCTTGCTGGTGGAGGCTGTGGAATTCTGTACTCATAATGTGACTATGACATTCTCCACCAAGCCATGTTTTTTGAAAATAAATCATTTAGTGCCATGCGTAAATCTACTCTTGTGTTTTTCTAGCATTTTGAGGCTTTGCAAATGTTTTCTTTAGAAACTGATAGCTGGTTTTTAATGTTCATTAAGCAATAAAGAAGCAATATGGCCTTGTGAAAAAAGAACTAAAGATGAATTCCAAGATTAAGCAGAGTTTTTTGTATATTTTCTTAATCTGGTCTTACACTACAAAGATATTGGCATAACTCATGGAAATTTATTTAATTTTTAAAGGATGTACCTAGCAGTGGATTTCATACGAATGAATGATCACTACAAATAGGTCTATGTCACATTTTCTCATTGTTTTGATAATGGCCATTTCTGTATTTTCATCCTAACAGAATCAGAATGTACTCTATTTTTGTGACCATAGTCCGTCCATCTCATGAACACATTGTGATCCACAGGAGCTTATGCAATAAAAAGGCATCTGTTATATTTAAGATGCCGTAAAAGCAAGAATATTTTGATTAAAATATATTTTCTTTTTTTGGTCATACAAAATTGGCATACTTGTTGAGCAATATACAGAATTGGCTTCCTAAATGGGTTGGAGAAAACAGCATTTATGCTGAAAATTTCTGCCAGAAAAACTGATCACATTTCAAAGATTATACTTTGGTAGAAGGGGTGCAATTTTTGTTGTGTTTGCCCTACATTATACAAAGCAATGTGTCTGTTCATTAGCTGTGGTGATGTTTCCATCTAATATCAAGAAAAACAATAGTTTGCATTGAATGTGGCAGTGTGTGGAAACACTTTTCTTATTGCTATCAGTTGTTTTTGATGATACTAGCCTAAATTGCTTCTGTAAAGACTATACCCAAGCCAGGATTTTCTGGTTTAGAGAAACTGGTTTGTCTTGGCCAAAATGTTATTTAGGTGTGAAACTATATCAAACAAAGGAGTATGGTGCAGCCAAGCTTGTACTTTCTATGCTGCTGGAAAAACTTGTCTAGAGAGTAATTTTATTCTGGGTGTCATATGAACAAGGCTTAGCCATTCTCTGTTGAAAAAAAGCCTACCAGTGAGTAAAGTGAAACCCAAAGGCGTGAATGTAAGTTCCAAAGCCCTAGGCAAAACTATATCCTAAAATAGTACATAACAAAGAAGGAATAGTATATTTCAAATTGCTGGATCAAATTTATACCTGCGCATTTCTGGCAAACACTGGAAGCAATTAAATATTTGATTGCACATCAAGCATGTTGTTTTAACATTTGGAATAAGAGCTCAGTATGAGAATCTGCATTAAGAGTATCTCTAGCCACCCACTTCTGTTGAATGCCTTCCAAGAAGCATATTATCTTCTGAAATGTATTATTTTATTGTCAGCAAGCTGCCACCATTAACTTTCTAAAAATTAAATTTGCTTTTTGGGTGCAGTATCTAAGGAAAGCTTATCTTTTCTCCAAGCCAAATAATCCAAGTTATTTTAGATATTTATTGTTGGATTCGGTTTCTTACCATTATATTTGCTGTTTATAAGTAATAGTTTTGTGGTTAAAATTTGACCATAAGCCAGAATATGATTATCCTGACAAAATCTAACTAACACAGGCACAGTGTGAGACAGGGACATTTGTAGAAATATAAAAAATGACAAGGTGAGGGCCTCATCTCATCTCCAATTGATTTAAATCTATGTATTTGAGTCATAGGTACAATGAGACAAATATGGGCAAAAGTTTTGGACACATTTTCATCTTTCTAACATAAGGTATCAGAGTTTGACATTAAACACGGCCCAGATATATATCTAGGTGACCTCATCCTATTTATGCAATTATGTACTCATACCATTTGCGCTGTGCTCTTGACAAGGTATTTATCTTGGAGTTTTAGGTCTGTTTTGCTCAATGCTGTCACAAAAAGCAGGTCTGAGAAAATCTGCTATATTATAAATAGGCTATTATGGACATTAATCTATTTGACAAAGAATATTCCTGCCTGTTATTCCTCTCTGAAGCTTTTAACTGGAGACCAGACCTGTAGATGCTTTTTACTTTTCTGTGACTTTTCATTTCTCTCTAACAGTGAGCCATTGGCTAATTTAGCAAATTGGCATAGATCAGGGAGGTGGCGGGGCAGGGAATTAAAAAAAAAATGTAAGAATGGCCAAGAACCTTGACTTAGTCTTATGTTCAGAATATTCAGAATAATCTGGGTGTCTTGAATAAGTGCCTTCCAATCTTTTACTTGGGCATCACAGGAAAATGGGAAGTTCCTGCAGCATACATAGGTCATTTCTGCTTTTTGATTGGCAGGGGGGATTTGCAAGATGCTATGAAGCAACTGACCTCTCAAGCAACACAACATATGCAGTGAAAGTTATCCCTCACAGCAGAGTGGCTAAACCACACCAACGTGAGAAGGTATGAGACCTGAGCAGGCTGAGAATAAGCGATCAATTTGTGTTAGATGTTGGTTCTGAACGGTAATCTTCCGGTGACTCTTTCAGATCATCAATGAAATTGAACTACACCGAGATTTGCATCACAAACATATCGTGAAGTTTTCACATCATTTTGAAGATGCAGACAACATTTATATTTTCCTTGAGCATTGTAGTAGGAAAGTGAGTATTAAGTTACATTCTGTGTCTGAACTCAGTGAATTGAAGCGTGTTTTACTATATTATAGTCTTCTCCTTTTTGCAAATATGTATGTTTTTTAATGCCTTAACAGTCTCTCACCATCATTGTTTCATCAAAGCCTTAGGAAGCTCTCTGCTGGTCAATGAAACTAGGGCTGCTATCACATGACCAGTTGGAGCAAAAATATTTTATAGCATTGTGTATTCTCCTATGGATCGTATAGCCTATAGGTCAGTGATGGCGAACCTTTTTGTTGTGGTGTGCCGAAAGCGCACACATGCGTGCTGGCACCCACAATGCAATGCCCCCTCCCCCCCGCACATGTGTGCACAACACCCCGCCCCCTCACCTGCACTGTGCATGCGCATGCCTCCCAGCTGATTTTCAGTCCGTTTGAGGCCGTTTTCGCCCTCCTGGAGGCTTGAGGGAAGCCTCTGGAGCCTTGGGAGGCTGAAAACAGGCCCGTTTCGGCACTTCTGGTATTTCCAGAAGACCCATTTTTCGGCCTCCCGAGGCTGCAGAGGTTTCCCTCGAGCCTTCAGGAAGGTGAAAACAGCCTCAAAACGGGCCAAAAATCAGCTGGGAGGCGCACACATGCACAACGCAAGTAAGTTTGGCTGGGGCTCACGTGCCCACACAAATGGCTCTGCCGTGCCACCTGTGGCACCCGTGCCATAGGTTCACCATCATGGCTATAGGTTATGCCCTCTCTGGAACAATTATTTGGTGCTATTGTCTTGCAGGGTCCATTTTTGTTAAACTTTGTTCACCGTGTTGTTAGTAAAGATGTTCACTTCTGGGTTGCTTACCAATACTGAAGGTGTGTATTGCAGCTTGCCCCTGTGATGCTTCCTGCTTGTCTTCCTAAATTCATTTCTGCTTTGAAAGTATTCTTACAGTGATAAAAATGTTCTTTGTAAGAATCTGTCATAGAAGTATTTTCAGTATAGACATTAGGACTACCATAAGTAGCATTTGTTCTATTTTAGTTACTTGTTCTTTATTTGCACTTTAATATCATATAAACAATGTCAACTTTTGGCATCTTAATGGCTTCAGTTGCTCTGGGGTACATCAGAGTGGGTATTAAACTGTCCAGCAAGGATTACTTGTAGGAATAGTGTTTGTAGATGTTACATCAAAATTCATGCCATTACTTAAGAGAAGAATGACCTCTGTTAGAAATGGCTATTAAGATTTGAAAATTTATTTGGTGAACCTTCTTAATATTTAATACCAAATTTCCTTTGTGTAGTTCATATACATTTTAGCATATTTACTGTACCCACAAGATTAAAATTTTTAGTCAATTGAGTATCTTGAATTTTGGAAAGTGGACATGGAAGTATCGCATGGATTTTATTTGGAGCATGAGAAAAAAAATTAGAAAAACATGTAGATTCATCATAACTTCATTGAGAAGATTAGATGGGAATGTGGAGGAAGGTTTGGGATCAAATGGGAACATACTTGAATTAGAACATTTTAGACTGACTTTGAATGGGAGAATCGTAGAACTTGGAAGAGCAACACCAAGACATTAATGTATTCAACGCCTGTCATCTCTAGCTAGCATAACCAATAAAGTAGATAAGATGTTACAGTATAACAAAATCTATTGTACCCAAGTTTGTCCATGCCTGATATGTAAAGAGTTGAGGAGCAGCCCTTTAACTGGTCATGAGGTTCATGGGTAACTTGGACAGTTATGCCTATGTTCCATATGTTTATAGTTCTTTTTCTGTCACCAACCACCAGTATGGCTTAAAGTTTTCCATCTCATCAAATTGAAGAATTGTGGACCAAATTAGATTAGATTAATAATTGGCTCACATTTACCCCTGAATTTTACGGAGGAGTGGGGATTTGAACTTGAGTTATGAACAGTGCGCCAAATAGCAGTCTGCTTGTAGCCTCTTTATGATTTATTATGTCTTGTTCTAGTCTTTGGCACATATCTGGAAGTCCCGCCATACCCTCCTGGAGTCAGAGGTTCGGTATTACCTCAAACAAATAATCTTGGCTTTGAAGTACCTCCACCTTAAGGGCATTTTACACAGAGACCTCAAATTGGGTATGTACAGCACAGCTGTTCTCTTACTCATAAGTAAAATAAATTGTGCCAAAAATATATATCGAACATGTTAATTACAATACTTGTTTTGAGAATGAAATTGCCTTAAGGAGGCATAATATAATCTCTCTAAATTTGCATGCTAAGATCTTCTCTTTTTTTAAAAACAAAAAACAAAAACTGGAATTCTAAATGCTAAAAGGGACTCAGTTTAAACTTTTTTATTTACATGGCACTTATATAGGATTAGGAACTTGGCCTAGAGGCAGAGAGGTGTGATCTCTGAGAATATTGTTGTAATGTCAAATTGAGATAGAAAGGCAGGAAATAACTAATAAAAACTAAGCAAATAAACAATTTGTCTGCCACAGGTAACTTTTTTATCAATGATAATATGGAACTGAAAGTTGGTGACTTTGGTTTGGCTGCTCGCCAGGAGCCTGCAGATCAGAGGAAAAAGTAAGTGGCTCAACATTTTTATGCCAGGGCATCAGCAGTTTCTCAGGCCTTTGCTGTATTGCATAATATCTCCCAATTGCCTAACCTTTCTTTACCCCCCTGCAAGACTGAAAATCAGGAGATTTTTAGTGGATATTCTAAATTCCATTTTTTTCAAAGGAGACTATGATGGGTTAGAAAAATTAGAAGGAGGGACCAATGCAAACATTAGCGTTTGCAGGTCCATGTTGTCAGTCCCTGCCGTATTTCTCTGGGACTATATCCTCTAATGCGCCTTTCTTCTAAATAAGGGTGAACGGTCTCCTTTTACAGAGCTTTATTGTCCTAATGCTTCATTCTTTGCAGCTGTGTGTTGGGGGAGGGGAAGAATCTGAGTGCAATAGGGGCCAAGGGGCTTGAAATAGACTCCTTTGCATCAGCCTGGAACTTGGTCACCAAAGAAACAATGTGGTGTCTGTAGTAATGTTTCAGGCTGAGACCTTGTGGTTTGCTCCATAGAGGGAAACAATGGGTAAGCTTATATTGTGTTACGCTTCGTGCAAATGTTGGCAGTTGGGAGTTGGCCATCGTACTTGTCAGAAATGCGTATTAGCGGGAAAGCAGTGTCAGTCTACCAGCACAGGTTGTCAGGCGCAGAATACTTCCTCATTGGGAAGTTGTGAAAAAGCTTCTTGCAGGTTCTGTTCGTGGAATAATGTGTTCATATGACTTGTGAAGTGGCTGCAAGAAGGAAGGTTTCTGCAGAATAAAGAAATGACAAAATAAAAAAATGGCAAATCATGTTTTGTTTACTGGCACCCTTGATGAAAACTTTAATTTCTCCTGAGAGCTAACAATGAATGGATCAAATTATAGCTTTTAAAAATTACCCTAAATAAACTAAAAAAATAGTTTGGTTATATAGATTTTCTTAAAAGCTCATTTCTGATTTACTGGAACTGTGCTTCTTTCCAGTATTGACAGCTTATGTTTATCAAATATCTGGCTAATTTGAGAGGCTGTTTTTGTGGGATTTTGGGGGAGGGGGGGAACACTTCAGTCCTATTTATTGGACCTGCTATGTAGTGGCAGCTGTAGCAGGTCCATTGCCTTTAGGTACCCCCTAAATGTACACCCTTAAGTACTCGCTGAAAGTTCTAGCTATCCTGACCACATGAAGGATACTAGGTTGGGAAAAGGTGTCCCTTGGTATAATATTTTGTCGAAATAAATGGAATGAAAGCGAATTGCAGAAATGTTAGGCTTGGTTCATTGTCTCATAGTGTGTACTTTTGTCCTCTAGGACTATCTGTGGTACTCCAAATTACCTTGCTCCAGAAGTGCTATTGCGACAAGGACATGGGCCAGAATCAGATGTCTGGTCTTTGGGTTGTGTCATGTAAGTCAAGACCTTAAACTTTACGATTGATTATTCGCTTCTGCAGCGTGGCTTTTGTAGAGATCTGCTCTTTCATATGGGTAAATAAAATAGTAAGCATTAATAGGTGCATGCACATGTATATATAACACCATTTAAAAGTCTGCTTCAGTTTTGTCAGTTAAAAGTACTGAAGTTAGGCCAAAGGTAAGACCGGTCCAAGAACCTGAATAGAAATTCTAGTAAAATGAATAGAATATAGCAAAAGGCCAAATTCTAGCCACTAAATCCAGTTTCGGCAGAGTATTATGGGGAAACTTCAAAGGACTTACAAAATAGCACTATATGAGCCTTCCACAAGCTTTGACAAATAGCTGGCAATGGGATATATAAATCAATCACTTCCTTGAGTACCATGTAATCCCAAGTCAAAATGGACTTCATGGAGGCAGTAGATTGCAATGAGGTCTGTTTTAGTTCCCTCTTGATTTCTGCAAATCTTAATACTCCTTCCGTAGAAGAACTGAAAAAGCTTCTTGGAGGAGAAGCGAAACGTCTTCAAAGAAAAACCAGAAAGCCCAGTTACCTCTTGAAAAAACACCTTTGGGACACTCCTTCTGTATGTCTATAACATCCACTTCTGATGAAACCTAACAGAATAACAGGATTGGAAGAAACGGTGGAGGTCTTTTAGTCCAACCTCCTGCTCAATTGGACCATAGACTATTTCAGACAAATGGTTCTCCAGAAATGTTTCCTTGAGGGCATTAAAAGGAGTCGATGACAAAGTGCATCCACTTTCCCTTGTTGATGCCCAATATATCAGGTCTCCATAACAGTCTAGTTTCATTGTCCTGGCAGTCTGTAATAATTAGCCTCAAGAAAAAGCTCGGTTGATTATCTAGACTGTAGGTAGATCACGGAGTTCAAACTGTGTGTGATTCATGTGCTTTTAAGCATAAATGTATATAACACTGCTTTAAAACTCAAAACATTAAGAGCTGTCGTTAAACTTTAATGATCTGCTTTCTAATTTCTTCAAAACCAATGGAAACAAGTGGCTTTTCTGCAGTGCCACAGGGTAACTGTCTAACTCTCAGGTGGTATTCAGCAGTTTTCCGGAGCATCTTGAAAAAAATAGTCTGAGCCTTTAGATTGCTTTGTTTTGGTTACCCACAGTTTCCTGTTTACACAGCACATATGGAAAATGTACTTCTAAATGCTGAGAAAGGAGAGGGGGATCTTCACTGAGAAGTGCTTAAGGGGAAGAACTTCCTGGGCTTCAGCTCAGATTCATTCCAGAAAAGTTTAGTTCCTAAGAGATTCTTAGCTCTGATCACATGGAGAAACGCTGTCATCTGCCAGCCGGATGTGCCTCCGGTCTGCAGGCACTTGAAGGAATAGCAATGTCTCATGAGCTTGATTACAGAGAAAACTTAAATCTGGGTGTTGTCTAACATCAACTTCCTCCGTGGTTGCTGCTGAGTCAAGTACTAATAGAGAGCCTGTCAGTGCTGACTGCAGACAAGTGGTATCCTTCAACCTCCTTAGCATTCATCATTTGCCTTCTTCTTTCTCTCCCTCCCACACCTTAGGTACACTTTACTATGTGGATACCCACCTTTTGAGACTTCAGATCTCAAGGAGACCTATCGTTGCATCAAATATGTTGTATATACGCTTCCTCCGTTCCTTTCTGTATCAGCTAAAAACCTCCTCACTGGCATCTTGAAACGCAATCCAGAAGAACGCTTCACATTGGAAGAAATCTTGGACCATGAGTTTTTCACGAAGGTGAGTGGCAGTCCCTTCAAAAGTCCACTATTCTGGCGCAGTGATGCCAGGACCACAAACTGGGCTGTTACAAAGTATAACCCATCGGTAGTTGTATCTCTATCTTTTGCTTGGATACTGTCCTTCCAGAGGCGAAGTCTGCAGGTAAAGGCAACATTGGGGCCCTAGAAGTGCAAGAACACCTCTGCCCCTATCACTAAGGGTGTGGAGCTCCTGGAATCTTGCCTGGATTGTAATTTAGATAATTACATCCTGCTTCTAATTAACACTTAACGCTCACATAATTCTGCTCTTTGCTTTTGGCTTTTGTTTTCTGACCAGCCTGATTGTTCCATCCTTGCCTCTTAAATCAGAACCTCCTGCAGAATTTTAAAATCCATGACTCTGGAATATTTGATGAAAGTGGCCCAATCTCAAACCTGCATAGGAGAGTTCTGAATAAACAGGGAAAATATAATGAATGCTTTCTTGCTCTGACGCTTGGTTTAATTTCACTAATAACTTTTAACTTTCTAGGCATACACACCAGATAAGCTCCCATCTAGCAGCTGCATGATGGCGCCTGAACTGAGCCCCCCCAACCCTGCTAAGAGCCTATTGGTAAAGGTCACAAAGACACTCTTTAGAAAAAGGAAGTTCAAAGGTGAGTTCTGCAGTGTGACCTAGTGTACGACATATTTCCTAAAATCCTAAAACGGTATTGGACAAAAAGTAGTAGCATGCGTACCCTATCCAGTTAGTTTGTGCTCTTTTGACTGCACATCTTGGACCAAGCATCAGAGAAGATTTAATTTTAACTGGTTTGGGTGTTCCTTTTGCATGTCTGGGAAATTTGGAAAGAATTGGCAACAGGCTATTTATGATAATTAAAATAAAAATAATGGACAAAGGAGCTGTAAATTGGGCTATATTATCATCTATATCATTCTTATGGTATCATCTTTTGGATAGAATTGTGGTCAAGCGGAGTGTAGTTTTCTGGTTTTAATGCAATCTCCTATAGATATTATCCTTCTGGAACTCATTTCGTCACTTATAGGATTACCTGTTATATAACTCTTCTGAATTTTCCCCCCACACAGTTAAGAAGGCTTCTTCTGAAGAGAAAGATGACATCTCTAAGCTGGTATCGGGCCTTGTAAAGACTTCTATCTGTAGGCAAATAAGTCACAAAACTGTGGATGGAAATGAAGTAAGTTAACTTTAGGAACTTTGTTGATCCCATGGCCCTTTCAGAAGGGGAAGAAAGAAAGATTAATAGTATACACTGAAATCAACAAGAAATAAAAGATCCGATGGATAGAAGGATATAGTCTAAAATGACTGTGGTTTTTTTTAAGGTCACTCCTCTGAATGGTCAGAGTCCTCGCTGTAGCCCTGCAGAGACCGTAGCTGAAGAGAGTTCACAGAAGTCCATTTCCAGATCCATTCGTGGGACAACAGCTAGTAGCTGTGAAGGTGAGAACTACCGTTATCTCCAACAGGAAATTTTGATGTTCAGAATACATTCACCCAATGAAGTGGCTATCTTTAAACTAATACACAGTTGGTTAAGTGGATTAAATCCAGCAAGAAGGAGTTTACTAGAAGCGAAACATCTTCAAAGAAAAACAAAGCAAAGCCCAGTTGTCTCTTGAAAAAGCACCTTTGGGACAACTATGACTTTGATGACAGAGCATCTTCATTTGACAAGCAGTAGACTTGCAAATACCTGAGATCAGGATTGTAATTTGAAGAGATAACAACAGGTAACAACAAGACCTGGCAATGGTCTTGTTGAAGAAACAGACTAATTCTGGCTGCAAAAGATCAAGTCTTAAGAACATGCAAAATGCACACAAAACCACAGCAAAGGCTGCTTCTGCAAAGAAACTGAAGTGGACCACCTAGTTAGCTGCTGAAGTAAATTGCACAGATGATCACAATCAGTGGCATGACAAAGTACCAACAATGGTGCATTGGAATATCTGGAAGAAATACTATTTACCTGCAAGTAAGAATTGTTAGGACCCCAAAATAGACAAAATAATATAAAATAAAGAAGTTAAATTGCTCTGGGACTTTAAAATTTAAATAGATCAACACTGCCATGCAGCACCCCAGACATAACTATTAAGAAAGATTAAAAAAAATTGGAAATGGACATGGCAATACCTGGAGACATCAGAATAGAAGAGAAAGAAATGGAGAAAAATATCACTAAATACAAAGACCTTCAAATAGTTGTAGAATGATTGTACCAAAGAAAAGCAAAGATTGTACCCAAGGCACCTATTGCTATTGGTACTATCCCAAAACATCTGCAAGCGCCATCTGAACACCATTGTCATTGACAAAAATCACAGTTAGTCAATTGTAAAAGGCAGCTTTGCTTGGAACAGCTTAAAGGTTATATCTTTTGACACCATCAAGCAACATCTGCTGACTCCAGGTGTTTGGGAAGGACTCAAGAGGTGCATAAAAACGCCAAATTCAGTCTAATCATCCAGCTGACTTTCTGACCAACAATTTATTAAACTTGTATGTTGCCTGACTTCAAGGACTCTGGGTGGATTACAGCAATCAAATTAGAATAAAACCACTGGAACAGGAAAAATAAAAGATAAAAGATGGCAAGTGTGACAGGCCAGATGGATCAAAGTGAGGGAGTCTTGTTCTCCCTTGCCAAAGTCCCTGGGTCTCCATGGCTCTTCTAAACAACAGCAAAGTAGGTGGGGTGCACCTTGGCCAGATGGACTTCTGCCATGGCTTTGGCAGGGAATAACAAAAGGTATTAGTACAGTTTTAAGAGGTTCAGCCTAATCAACTTTTGCTAATTTGGTAAACCAGAGATTGCAGTTTTACATCATCTAATAAAAATGAATTTCCATAACATACCTATTCAGATTTTTAGCTTTTCAAACAAGAATGTCCTTAAGCTTGCTCCATAGAAGCTGGAATAATCTGGGGTCATTATTTTTCTTTTGTCTAGTATTTGAAGACTGTGTCACAGCATCAGCTCTTTTTGAATCTGCTGTTGGGCTCCTGAAGAACTGCCTTTCTATTATGCCGTCAGGTAAGTAAAGGGTATTAATTCAAAAATTTGGAATGGGCTGGTGGACCATATGGAAAGAGCTGCTCTCCTGAAAGTTAATATCAAACAGGATAAAACACAGGATGTACAAAGCCCTATATTGCACCCTCCCTCTCCCATTCCTTTTTAATATTAATGTCCAAGCGTTGATAATTTGTTCAGTAGGAGGGGGAATGGAGAAGAGCATCTTTTAATCATCCATATCTCCCCCTCCATTTATAGTGGGAGAGATCTTTACCTTTGGGACTCTCACTATGACTTCAAACGCTGGAAAATTGTAATCCTATTCAAGATTAAAACTGACCATGTAAGCAGCTAGGATGAACCCTGTTTTTCCAGTTATATTTGTGTCAGTTGGAACTGCCCTTAAGGAAGCCTTCATTTGCATGCAAAGGCTTCCGTGTGAGCTGAAACGCTCTTTACAAAAGGTTTGAACTTGTGGGGAAACTAAATCATATAAGAGGTCTGTATGTGAGCTTTCCCTGCTGAATGCGCAGTTGGTCATGAATGGGAAGAGAGTGGTTTTTCATAAATAAGAAATAGCTCTTGATTCAATATTGGTCCTCCATATTTAGAGGCTGATGTTGGGAAAGAGAAAGAGGAGCCATCTTAGTTTGCTTCTTTCTATGTTTTCTGTCTTTGATACAGTCCTTTAAAGAGGATTATTTGATCTAATATAAATAATTTCTCCTAAATTAATAAGTATCTTTGTTCATTGTCCAGCTGAGACGAACCCTGCTTCCCTGGCCTGCCATGAACATTTTGTTTGGGTGAGCAAGTGGGTGGATTATTCCAACAAGTACGGTTTTGGTTACCAGCTCTCCAACCACAGCATCGGTGTCCTCTTCAATGATGGAACTCACATGTCCCTCTCGGCTGACTGGAAGTAAGTGGAAGAAATTGATTGATTGAGGAGCTAAGGAGGGGATATGGATATAGTTGAGGCTGATAATGCACTTGGATCTGCTCTGCACTACAGCAGAAGACCTATTGCTCAGACTTATTGGCCGAATGATAATCACTGGGTAGAACAGGCAATAAAATAACGGATGACGGAAGACACGAGCAAGGAAATCATAACAAAGGGGGAGTGACACGATCTGCTTAAAGTAGCTCAACGATTTGTTCTTGCCTTTTCTTCCCCTTGGGATGCTCTAGAACAGAGGGTGTCAAACTTGTGTCGTCACATGACATCACAACTTTTTCCCCCGTCGCTAAATCAGGTGTGGCACATCCGGCCCACGGGCTGCAAGTTTGACAGCCCTGCTCTAAATCAGTGGCCTCCAACCTTTTGGGCACCAGGGGTAGGTTTCAGGTAGAAAGGTGTTTCCACAGACCAGAGGGAGTGTGGTTTTGCATGATGCCTGCATCCCACAGATGGGGCTCCACTTGTTTGCGTGGCCTGGTTGCTGGCATGTGGTTCATGGACTGGTGCTAGGGACCCCTTCTCTAGAAGGCCTGACATGCATTTTTAAAACACCTTTTAACATTTATCACTATATTACAAACCCTCTTTTGGGAGCTATGCACTTCCACTCCCATGTCATATGGCAGGATTGTTGATGTTATCAATGCTAAATTGTTGAATGGCCAAAAAAAAAAAAAAAAATCAAAATAAGGAGACACCTCTCTGTTTCATTTTGCCATATGAAGATAGTTTGTACATCATAACAGATTCAAAGTGCTTCTGGCTACTATAGCTAACTGTGCAGTCTCTTGCCTTTTAGGAAAGTGCATTACAACCTGACAAATAGCAAGCGTTTCTCCTTCCTGACTTCAGCAATTCCCGAACAGCTACAGGAACAGATGGGGATTCTGCAGTACTTTGCTTCATACATGGAGGAGCATCTCATGAAGGTGAGATGTCATGTATATTTATGCTTATGCTGTGAGGGTTTCTGAATGCAGAAGGAATTGCCAACTTTCTAACAATTTCATCTAGAAGTTGATAGGCATCTTTCATAATACTTTCAAAGAGAATAATTAAATCCTCCCTCCCTCTTTCCTTTCCTTTCTCTTTGATCAGCAGGTCCCACTGTCTGATCTGAACTCAGATGCTATGCCTTACCCTTCTGGCTATGCCTACTCCCCATGCGTAATGAAGCTTGAGCTAAAATTCTCCAGAATGCAGTTAATTTTTGCTACTCTGTCTTTTCTTAAATATGGTTTCTGGTATTGATGTACCTAAGCTATTCTTTTGCAGTGAAAGTTGAGGAATTGCTTATTCTCATCTGGATAGGAATGCTGAGAATGAATGGAGGAGGAATGTTAGGAATTGATCGTTCTTTTGTTCATTTTTCTAACTTTTCTGTCCTCTTTCAAAGGGTGGAGATTTGCCCAGCGTAGAAGAGGCTGGACAGCTGCCTCTGCTGCTCCTACAGTGGGTGAAGACTAATCAGGCTTTACTGATGCTCTTCAGCAATGGAACTTTACAGGTGTGTAATGCATCAAGTCCCTCATGTAAAAATATTTATGACCTGTGACCTTGTCTATTTAAGAGAATTCTAGACAGACTTCTCATGCCGAACCCTTCCAAGACTACTTCATTTTTTAACTGACATGAATAATATTTTTATTAACAGCAAGATGCCAAAGGTAGCTTATCTTTTGAAGGTTTTTATTTATTTCCTGCCTTCACTATTTCTATAAATAATGCAAAGTGGCGAATACACCTAATACTCCTACCTCCTCATGAAAATATAAGGCTGTACAGTGGAAAGGGGTTCCCTGTGAGGAGGTTTGTGGGAACCCCTCAATCCTATATATTGCTTTGAGAGTAGAATAGGTACAATAAACTCATGTTTGCTACCTTGTGCCTTGGAGAAAAGGCAGGATACAAGTGCATATATGTTTGTAATAGTAATTTAACATATATTGGATACCTGTAGACCTATTTCTGTATATCTGGTTTTCTAGCCCTTCAGCTCAACTTCTGCATTTTGCTTCCTTCCAGTGTTTTAACTGAAGGAACAGAGGAAGAAAACTATGGCCAAAGTCTCATAGTGTCCTAGCAAATGTGCTAACCAGGGGTGTGGCATGCATATTCTTTACAGTCTCCATAACCACAAAGATCATATAGCCAGAATTCAGTAGCAAGCCACTAAATAGCAGCTGTTCAATTTCCTGTCAATTTTTAGCAGGAAGTGAAATACAGTAAGTCTAGCAAAATGCTTATATGCTTAATCCACATCTAAAATACAAAAGGTATCTACCAAAAAGCAGATCTAAAATTTCAGGCCTATTACTGCCGAAGTTATGTAACATTGCTTACAGCACTCTATAATTGAAGAAGGGTTATTTGTGCTTAATCTACAGTAGACGCATGCAATATAAAAGTGGAGAATCCAGAAAGAAATGCTAGACCCGTGATGGCTAACCTAGCCGGAAGTGGCACGCAGAACCATCTCCAGGCACGCCAGCCGTCGCCCGTTGCTCTTCTGGGTTGTGGCTGATCTTCGCGCGCACAGGAGCGCTGGAAACCAGAAGAGCAGCTCCCCAGAGCACATGTGCGCATTGGCCAGCTAGTCTTCACATTCGCATGCGCGTTAGAAACTGGAAAACCAGGTGGCTGGCATGCATGTGTGTGCCAGAAGCTAAGCTTCCGGTTTCCAGTGCTCCTGTTTCAGCACTTGGTGCCAAAAAGATTAGCCATCACTGTGCTAGACCCTTAAATAGCCATCAGTGATGAGTATTAAAAAAGGGATTGTGCTGTCTTTTTTTTTAATAGGTGAACTTTTACAACGATCATACCAAGGTGATCTTCAGCAAACCTGACCACTCCTGCCTCCTTACCTATATCAACTCTGATAGGAATTCCTATACTTACAAGCTGAGCAGCATTGCAGAACTGGGCTGTTCACCAGAACTTCAATATCGGCTCAAGTATATACTCAAACTACTGCTACAGCGAGCAGATGCTTAAGGCTGCAAGTGGAGTAATCTCACCGGAACACCCCATTACTCCAAGGATGGATATGTTAATAGCATAAAAGTTGGCAACTCTAGGCATCCACAGTGAAAGCATTCCGATGTCTAATTTTCTAGAAAGGAAAACTTCAGATCTGCACATGTGTAGCTCTGAATCATTCCTCAGGATTCACCCACTTCTGGATCCCCTGCATCATTGTATTTCTTGTTTTTTTTAAAAAAAATTGGCTTGATGTTCATGGATGAATGGTGTAGGGATAGATGCCTTAAGTTTTATGTGCAGTTGTTGCACAATTGGTTATGCACATGGTGTCACTGGGTAGAAAGGAAGGAGAAATTACGCTCCATACACTATATACAGGGAACAGTACAGGGTAAGGAAAGTACAAATATTTTTTTATGATGGTTTCTAGGCTTTTGGTCTAATGCCTGATAGTAGATATTTGGTATGGAAAGTGGTGTACCAGAGCCTGATGGAAAGAGGAGTAAAATATAGAAATTGGTGGCTTTACTTATGTGTTGTCTCAAGTCCTTGCAACACGACTATCGCCTGCTCAGGAAACTGCCATTGCATCACTGGGCGTTGCGTTACTACCCAAGCTTCACTTGGCTCTGACTCATGGACCAAAGCTTTGAACTGGGTGTGGCTAGAGAAGAAAAGGTTTATGCAAGGAAGCAGTTGTGGCATGGCCAACTTCTCTACTGTGAAAGCAGATAAAACAGCTTCTTGTGCCAGCTATAATATAGTTCTAAACAAAAACGCTTGAGCCACTAGTTGGCTAGAGTGCCAATTGCCTGTCCTCTAGAATTAGTCGAGAAGAACTCCAAATTTGGAAGGACTAGTTAATGGTGAGAGTTGAATGTTCAGCCTTAAAATCTGGATCAATTCAGGCTTTTAGTGTTATTGCGAAGTACTTGAAGCTATGAAGGGACATGTTGGGTAATATAACTATTACACTAAGCAAATGGGATTCCTTTTTGCTGAAACTGAATGACCTGTTTGCTTCAATTTCTTGGCTACTTTTCAGTCCAGGGTAAAGCAGGTGATCTCACAAATTGGTACAGACTTGAACATCTTAAAAAGAAGCTGCCCACTTGAAGTTTTGAACCTGACAGACTGTTCAGCTGTGGGGCCTTCATGGTGTGAACTTTAAATAACTATTTATATATTTATGCCAACTATTTATTTTGCACATGTGTCCTATCAATCACGCACACCATATTTCCCAAAATGCAGCAGTTTGGTTATAATAAACACATTTTTAATAAAAAGCAAGGAGAAAATGCTTGTTTTGTGTCAATACAGTGTCTTGTGGAAACCAGTTGACTGCGGAACTTGGAGTAAGGCAAATAACCACACAGATTTCTTTAGAGTGCTAATTTCAGCACTCTAACATGCTGCTGTATGCTCTTCACAATAAGAAAAATTGTTTTACATCATTACTTTGATATAGAAAAACTTGACAAAACAAACATCTGAATGGTGGACAGAGTTGGTGTTCTCTGCTTTCAAATGGTTTCAGGCTTCTGGCATTCTTCTACCTATTATCTAGAGAGGCTATCAACAGATATTGACTGTTTATTGTTTGCAGTATATTCATTTTTATATTGCACATCTTCCAAGATGCCAGTTTATCACCAATTCCCATGAAAAGTGTAACACAAAAATATCTGTATTATCAAACTCTGGTCAATGGATAAAATCCCAGATGAAAAACTCAATAATAGCATTAAAATTCAAAAGCTGACCTGAGCAAGATTAACCATTTTGTGGAAAGCTAGTTGTGAAGGGGCCTTTTCTAAAAACAGATCTCACATTTTGACAAAGCACCAGAGGGCAGGACAAGAAACAATGGTTGGAAACTAAAGAGGGAAGCAACCTGGAATTAAGCAGAAACTTCCTGTGAAGACATCGCTCCATCATTTTAAGAAGAGACTAGACAGTCAATTATCTGAAATTGTATAGGACAGTCCTGCTTGAGCAGAGGGCTGGACTAGAAGACCTCCAAGGTCCTTTCCAGCTCATTCCATTTATTCATTTCTGATAACTAAATATCTAGAATAATGTTTCTAATTTCTCAAGTATTCTTTTAATCACCTTCCATTCTTGGTACAATCATAATTCCTGATAAACAGATTCTAAAGCTTAGTACAACATCACAATAACATCCTATCATATGAAGATTTTCCAGTAAAACCTACATATGCACATTAATTTTTTTCTGTCTCTTTTTTGTTCAATCATGTGCAGCATTCAGACTGCCTGGACAAGTCCCTGCAATTTTCTTGGCAAGTTTTAGAGAAGTGGTTTTCCATTGCCTCCTTCCTACTTCTGAGAGAATGTGATTGGCCCAAGGTCAGCCAGCTGGCTTAATGCCCAATTCAGGATTAGAACTCAAGCTTTCCCATTTTTTCAAATGAACACATGGCCATATCCTTTGGGCACATTTTTATACCTCCAACACGGAAAATCTGATGTCCAACCTTTCAGATATTTGAATGATACATTGAGATACTTGAACCCTTTCCTAATCTCTCTTTATGCTTCACTGTCATCTGAGTAGAGTGGAGCTATTTGGGTATCTACTGAATAACCAGAATAGTTTTTCATACAATTTATACTTTGCAACTGAGAAGGCAGATATTATAGACCTAGAATATCTGATGAGTTCTGGCTTTAATGTAGAACGTTAATATTTTTATCAGTATTTATCATTCAATTGTGTGTTTGAAGTAATGACAAAAATGTGCACAATAACCTACATTCTAATATGCAATGTAAAACTATTCTATCAACAAGAATTCAAACAACTAGCAATAGCAAAGATATTTTAAACAATTGTAGGTGTTTAAGTTCTGTGAAAATAAACATTAGATTTAATTAAGTTTAATTACTTTAAATAATTTAATTATAGTTAGAAGATAAGAGATTGTGATGAGCCTTTCATAGGAAATTATGCCAAGGGCAAGTTGACAGCATGACCTGGTCTTCTATATAAGGTCTGAGATTAAAAAGGGACGTGTTTTTTTACAGTAAAGTGGTCTCAGTTCTTATAGACTTAAAGATTAAAATATGCTATCAGCACGGAAAGCAGTACAGTGGCAAGGCAGAATCTTATTGCCATTTTTGGTAACATTCCTTGGTAACTAAAATCCATTCCCAGTACTAGAACAGGATTGGGTACATATCTGCAATTACTAAAGCTAAAGACAATGTTAGATTGGCTAGTGTTGGCATTTCCACTATCTCTATTTTACCTGTTCAGGCATTTCAATACTATCAAGTGGAGTGAAGTAATTTTATCTATGTAGGGAGAGTAATCCCCATATGGCATCTTCAGCATTACATTCAGTATGTTCATTTCTAGTTGATAAGTGCTAATAGTTTGGACATCACTATCCCCATTTAGCAAAGTTGACAGAGATGACAAATTCATATTTGATGTATAGATTTCCTAAATTAGTGTTCACCCAATGCAGGTGTCAAACTTGCAGCATTATGGTGGCATCACATGACGTATCGTGACTCCCCCCCCCCTTTGCTAAATTGGGCATGGGCGCATCCATCCTGCGGGTCATGAGTTTGACACACCTGACCCAGGGGTGGGATTCAATTTTTTTAACAACCGGTTCTGTGGGTGTGGCTTAGGTGGTAGGCGTGGCTTGGTGGTCATGTGGCTGGGTGGATATGGCTTGATGGTCATATTATTGGCTGGGTGTGGCCAACTCAATATCACTCACATCAAGGCACGCATCTCCTTGCCTGGCCTCATGACTGTGGGGATGTTGCAACAGTCGTAAGTGTGAAAAATGATCATAAGTCACTTTTTTCAGTGTCATTGTAACTTTGAATGGTCACTCCACACAAGCAAAGAACCAGCAAAAGAGGGAAAGAAAACTGCAGAGAAGTTCCTGAGACAGGAAGTCTAGTCCTGCCAAGAATGTAATAAGAGTTAATGGAGAGGCAGTTTCTGTAAGCAACACCAGAATGTTTCCTTCCTGCCTTCCTTACAGGATTAGGCCAGTAATTTCTTCTAACAACCCGTTCTCCAAACTGCTTAGAATGTTAACAACCGGTTCTAGTGAATAGGTGCGAACTGGTAGAATCCCACCCCTGCCCTGATCCAATGTGTTAAAGCATCACTGCCATTATTGTTAATATTTGGCTATGTTTGGCTATCAAAGCGGTAAATCTAATCAGTTAAAATATGATTTCAAGAGTTGAGTCAAGAATGTGTTTGGGTTTCCCCACCTTTGTGTTTACAGTATTAGGTTTTTGACCTTGATGGAAAAAATTACACTGACATAGGATGCAGTGTGTGCTTCTATGTCTCAAGCATTCTCAAGGTTTTTAAAAGTCTTGGTGCATGCAGAGGCCTTTTGATATTTTGGTCTTTCACTTGCCTCAAAGCCAGCAAATACTTATACAGCTATATTTTGGGCACCTTTAGCATAATCTGCTTTTGAAAGATCCTCTTTGCTCAAGGAAGAGCAATGGGTTTATTTTTTATTTTTTGAAAAAGGAATTTACATATTTTTTTTTTGTACAAGCAAAGGCATAAGTAATACTGTAGAACCAAACAATTCTAACTGCCAATTGAACAAAAGAATTCTTAAGGAGATGCATTGACCATTAGCTCCCACTGGGGCAGATTTCTTAGTTTTATCTTTTGCTGCTCTATGATTTTAGTACATATATTTTGCACCTTATGTTGTTACTTTAAACTATGTCCAGATACATCCCCAGTTTTGACCAATCTTAATCTCAAGCAAGATAAAATTAGGAGAGAGGGAAGTTAATCTTTAGAAGCTGGATTCATTCATAATATAGTGCGTGAACTGTGATTACAGCAAAAAGCGATGAATTTGTGAAAGTGGCTGAAGCAAAGCTATCATTCTCTACATCCCAGAGGGACCGGCTAGCAATGTGCAACCCTTGGTTGGCCAGCTGGCCCAGAAAGACATTACACACAAGTTTGTAGCGTGGTGGGGTTAGATCTTTGACCCTGCTCCTGACGAGGTCTGACAGGTTTTGGACCAACTGCCCACTATTTGCAGGATTGTATTTGACATCATTGAAGAAGCTGGCCAGAATGGACTCAAGAATCTGCTGTGTGCGTGAGGAATTAAACCTGCAATCTTTATCCGGCTGGGTCTTGTAGGTGTTCTCATAGTGCACCTCCTGAATGGGTTCAAAAAGCGGTAGCCCAGAAAAACTTACTCGACCGCAATGCATCCAGGGCCCAATAGAAAGGCGCCTTCCTCCAGCAGCCAATGAATTTCTCCTACTTGAAAACGGGGCATTGAGGATGCTCATGATGGAGCTTCTCCGGGATGGTGGGAAGGGAACTTTCCCTTCAATACTTGGCAGAGACAGTAATGGTCTGGGTGCCATATCTGTAGCCTGGGAGCTCTGGTGGGGAGGTAGTGATCCTCTCTTTGGATGGGTGGAATCACTATCTTCTGAAGCCATTTGCCTAATGGAATGTTTTCTGGGATGTTGCCAGAGGCCAATCTACCATACCTCGGCAGTAAAATCCTAAAAAAGAAAAGAGCCACACAGTTACAAATAATTCTTTGCTGGAACCTATTTTTCCAGCACCCCTTCTCCTTTGTATATGTACACACAAGTATATATTCTTAATTATATTAAATGTAGTAGACTTTTGTTGAATTTTTTTTTGCTATAAAATACTGTATGTCCGTTAATAAAACTGAAGGGATTACTGTTACATCTTCTCTTATTATTAGATTTATTTACTTACTTATTATTAGCCACCTAATAATAATCCACTCCAATGGACTGAATATTTTGAAAAGAGCTCCAAATAAAGAAAATTTGCTTCCCAAAACCTTAATTTTATCTTTTTATTATCTAAAATTACATTACAAAACAAAATTATGTAATATACTGATTTGTTCGTATATATGTTCTTCTACTATCTTTGTAATTCTTCGTGTTCTAATTCTCTATCATCTGCCTGCCTGCCTGCCTGCCTGCCTGCCTATCATCTATCTATCTATCTATCTATCTATCTATCTATCTATCTATCTATCTATCATCTATCTATCATCATCTACATCTATCTACCTATCATCTATCAAATTAGAATAGAGTTAGATTGATATAATTTCATTTTTCAAAAAAAATATAACCCCCCCAAAAGAGTATGATTTCCATGTTTAAATACCACTTTCAAAATTCCTTTTCTGTTCATGTGGTTTTCCTAGCCTAATAATGTTGCTTTTCAATTGCCTACAATCATGTATTTACATGGATTTCAAGGACTAGATCTACCTCTCATTTTAGCCCCTCACTGTCTCTTTTCTATTTTCTCCTTTCAGCCTCCTTGTTCTATATCTCTCTCCTCATTGTATTACAGGTTCTATGCATCTATATGGACAATCCCTGTAACTCCAAATGCTATCTGAAGAATGTTTATGATTAAAAAATAAAACAAGCCTTGAATAAATAGACTATTGATGAAATTATAAAGCCAGTGAGAGAAGAATAACAGCAAATATTTGATGAGCTTCCTTTAATTATTTTTTGTTCAAATTGCAGAACAGTTGATAAAAGCAAATAAAAGAATTCAAGAATGGATCATCACTCTTGTAATAAACATCATTGCTATATAGCAGAGGTCTCATTCTCGCGGCCTGCAGGCCAATTGCGGCCCGCAGGACGATAACCTGTGGCCCCCACCGTGATATGAAAGTATAATATTAGTGGATAATATAAATATAAAGTATAATATAAAGTATAATATTATGCGGCCCAGCCTCACCCAGACTCTACCTCCAGCGGCCCCCAGGTAAATTGTGTTTGAGACCCCTGCTATATAGAAATACGTAAAGTCTTAATGTTGCCAATATTCTTAAAATTCAATTTTAAATTATTTTAAACACTTTTAAAACAATTTTAAATTATTTATAACAATATTGGAATAAATCTTATAAATAGTCTGTTTTCTTGTAGATAGAATGGGTTAAGAATTTAAATAAATTCTGTTGATACTATGAATTCCATTTTATTTTATTTTTTTGGAATTAGGGAATATTATCTTGATCACCAAATGCAAATTATTGTATTTTTAAATTGTTCTCAATGCCTTTTTATTCATTAATTGGAGCTGATAAATAGTAATAAAGGATTATTTTCCACTATAATTTTTTAGTAGGAATTTTTCAAAATATCTTCTCTCTTCCTTTTTTCTACCCATTTTAGCTTGGAATCACTAAATCTGCATTTTGTTGCCAGCATGCTTTCTCCCCCCCCCCCCCTGTTTTTAAACATTCTTTGGATGGGTGGAAAAAGTTGCAGGCAATCTATGACTGTTGTTTCAATCAATAATGGAATGATTAAAACTTCCTAAGATTAATTGATCGTACAGGCACACAGTATAGGAATTCTATAGCACTCAAGAAAATCAGTAACAGAATAGCTGGGTGGTATCATAGTACCCTGTTGTTTTCCAAGCACCCCCAAAGAAGACATTATTTTGCATTGTTCTGAAGTTATGGAGTGCTGAGTTTGGATCTCTTCTTTCTTCCCTCAACAGAAATCTCTAGCCAGATCTATGTAAGACCAAAAGAAGGTTGACGAGTTTGCAGCTCAATATTCCATGTGAACCTTGGCAATGTAGTTAGTTTGTTAGTCTGTCAGAGAAACACAAATTGTTGGCTTAGTACCATACATAGTGGAACTATGATTCAGCTAATCATAGGTTAGTATGGTATGCTAGCATAATCTTATTCTAGCTGTTTCCTATTGTTTAATTATTTATGTTGTATTTGTGGCTGCTAACCATCTTGAGTACCCTATGGATAGAAAGGCAGTGCATATACTAAAATGATAAGTAACATACCTGGAAGCAATACAGACTAGAGGCTAGTAGGCTTCCTGGCAGGCGAGCTTTCCTGGATCTAAGACCTACAGCAGATTGCAAAGGCTTTTAATACTGTTATCTTGCTAAAGCTTGCTCAGGCTTGTTGCACAAACCTGCTGGAGCCCTTACTACTCTGTCTTTATAAGTTTCTCCCTTGGCCATGGTAAATCATTGGCTCTTTGAAGTGACAGTTCAATAGGGAAGCCATCCAAAGGACTGCATTAGGGCTGGGCAACCTGCCATCTGAAATGTGTGATCCCCATGGAGACTGTATCACTTACCTTATTTTTGCACAGACTGGTGTGCGTGAAGAGGAACATTAATGTCTCTCTGTTTCTTGGCGGCTTCTGAGTTCCAGTAAAAGGATCTGGACCTGGACAAGTGACTCTTTAAGGACTAGTTCAAGCTAAAGATTCCTCCTTCAGCAGACTTCCCTGGAGTCACTTATTTTACCTCAAAGTTTGTCTTCTGAATTTGAAGCAGTATTCTCATAGCTGCAGAATGTTGATGAGCCAAACCAGATTTAATATGCACATGTCCTTATATAGGCGTACTCTTAACTGTTGGTTTACTTCAAAAAAATGTGAAATTTATTCCGTTTAAATGGTTTTTCTGGTTTTATAAACTAGGAGGGATGTATTTTGATACTGCAGCTTTAAGTATTCACTGAATTTTATTGGTAATATTCTTTTCAGATGAACCCAATTAGTTTACAAGCTTAATAGATTCTTTTAAAATGATCAATATATTTGTATAAGATTTGTAACAAAATTCAACATGCCAAAAGCTTAGAAAAAACAGTGGAATTTATCTAAAGAGGTATTTGCAGCAATTTTGGGGCAGCAGTTTCCAATTTTACCAGCCAATTTTGAATAATACTTGAAGTTGCAGTAGGCTTAAAGTATGGAGATGTCAGGCCAGAAAGATCAGGACCACATATGGAGTTCCAATTAAAACTGATTTATTGTTCATGCCTATGTACAGGAATCAGCGCAACTAATGGTTTGTACTGTTTTGGTGCTAGATAAGGTAAAGAGGAATTGAACATAGTCCATTTGTGGGTACGTAGAGATTCTAGGCTGATTCCTCTTTTGACTCTGCCTCCTGATTCTGCCACTCCTTCTACAGGAGGGATTGAAACGACATTCCAAGGCTTATGTATGATGTGGTCTCTCCTGACAGTTGTTTTCAGTACTAGGACTTGCTTAGAAGCTTGTTATTTATGTACAGCTACAATTTACTGAAGATTGATGAGAAACATTTTCTGGCAAACTATTTAGAAACATCATTTTATATATTTCTTATATTTCCTGATGGGAACCTAGCATATGAAATCAGCTTATTGGAATGCCCTTACCTTAGTCTTACTTTCTGAGTTGTCCTGAGTTGTTAAATAGTCATTGCTACTGCTTGTTAATAGAATTGACCCATTCCAGATTGTCTTTTCTTGCAGTTTTTAAATCCAGTTTCAAGCCCTCCACCTGGTTGTCAAAACTTTTTTAGGCTGATTGTTTTGCATTTTCACAATCACTTTTCTATTCACTCAAACATTCACTTTTTATTCAGGTTCATTCTAATTCTATTAATTTTAAACACCTGTCTTTCTGGCCCCATATAACCACTCCTTCTTCCCTAACAATTTACTGCCTTGAATATAGCTCCCTTAGCCACCAGTTTCCTGATTTGTTTAGCTGAAATTCATTTCTGCATTTCTCTTCTGAAAATGTTATTTCTGACACACCTTTGTTTGGCTCCCTTTTGCATACCATTTTTGGAGACCTCCGATCGTAGGAGAGAAATTATGTGTTTATTTTATAGTAAAACGTTTTTGTTGCTATGTAACACAGGGTTTGTCCAAGTATATCATTCCCTTTTAACTCTTGCAGCCATTGTGTGTTTAGAGAAATCCTCTGATAAGATCAGAGCAATTTCAATGTAGAAGTTTCAGAACCAGTTTCCAGCTTTGTATATTACTATAAGGGTAGGATTACACAATATACTGAGCCAAAATGTGGTTTGATTGAATTTGATTTAGAATTTTCACAAACCCAACTGTGTAACCTGTAAACTATGTTTTATGGCTTAGTAAAATGTATGGACCAATTGCAATTTATTCAGTAAACAATGTTTAAACACAGCCCAGTTTAACATTTGCAGATTTTATTCATGTGAAACCTTAAGAGAATGGTACAACATAAACAGAGGAATAGAATAAAGATAAAAGGGATAGAATCAAGAGCACACGAAGTGTTAGTATCACTTTATAATGCCTAGGTAAGATCACACTAGGACAGGGGTATCAAACTGGCAGCCCATGGGCCAGAAGCATCATGTGCAGGCCAGGCCCACCCCAGCTCCGTGAATTGGAAAAATGTCGTGAAATGTCACGTGACAGCAACATGATGCTATGGGTTTGACACCTGTGCACTAGGAGTATTGCATTCAATTGTGGTCACTACAATATAAAAAAAGACATTTAGACTCTAAAAACGAGCACAGAGAAGAACAAAAAAAAATGATTAGGGGACTGGAGACTAAAATATATGAAGAGTGGTTGTACAGATTGTGTATGCCTAGTTTAATGAAAAGAAGAGATGGGGTGACATGATAGCCGTGTTCCATCACTGTCCCAATATGTAAAGGGCTGTCACAAAGTAGAGGGAGACAACCAGAGGTGGTATTCAGCAGGTTTTTTCCGTAGTTCGGAGAACCGGCAAATACTATCTCTGACTGGAGATTTTACAGTATCCTTCCCCTGCCACGTCACCAAGCCACGCCCACAGAACCGGTAGTAAAAAAATGTGAATCCCACCACTGGAGACAACCTATTCTACAAAGCACTTGAAGGCAAGACAAGAAGCAATGGATGGACACTAACCAAGGAGAGAACCAACCCAGAAATAAGGAGAAATTTCCTGCCTTCAGTGAGACAACTTGCCTTCAGAAGTTGTGGGTGCTCCATCAATGGAGGTTTTAAAGAAGAGATTGGACAGCCATTTGTTTGGAATGGGATAGGGTTACAACCTTACAGGGGGTTAGACTAGAAGACTTCCAACGTACCTGCATTATTCTGGTATCAATAGACCAGGGAGGAGTTTGGTATTCTACCTCCACAACAATTTTTTCTTCTAAGTTGAACAGAACTGGAAACAAATCTGACAGAACAACTTTCATTAAGGAATGAAACATCAAGATTTCATTACAAATGTTTGTAACTGGCATATAGCTCAACATTTATGTATTCAAAATATGAGACTAACTCTGTGGTTACTGCTGCTTATAACTTATTCCAGTAGTTGCTATCGTCTTTTAGCAAAGCCAGGTTTCAGCCATTATTGTACTAGATAGGCACACTGACAGTGATTTGATATTTAAAAATGTTTCCTGGCTATTTCTTTTTAGACAAATTAAATGCAAGGATGTCAGGGTGTGTATATCTAACTATGATCATGTAATTCTTTCCAATTAATCTGAATTGATTTCTTCACAAACATAAGAAATTCATTTTGACAGATGTTAGCATTTAATTACCAGGTACAGTTGTATTTATTGAATTGCATTGTACAGCTTGCTCTTGGGGAAAAATGTATTTTAATTGGGACTTGATTAGCCAACAGAATCAATTAAAGGCAAGTAAAATGTGAAGTTTAATTAAGGAGTTGTCAGTAACAAGAGAGCTTGTTTAGTCTCATATTTTTTCAAATACAAAGCCAGTGCATGACAGGTCTTTAGCTAACCAAGAAGAGGGTTAAATTACAAAGAACCAAAGAACTGTAATATATATTCTCATATGACTTTCATCTGGCTGTTGGCTAAATTGCACCAGATCAGCTTACTTTCATAGTTGGAATAAGCCAAGCCATTTTCCAGTGAGCAGATTAAGTGAAACAATCTACTGGAAATTCATACTATTATCAGAGGTAGTTTCATAAGATGGTGTTTTATTCTACACAGTAAATTGAAGTGAGAAGCAAACGGGAAATATGGTGAGCAATGTTGTTTATAAGAATACTTATTCATGATCCTACTAGTTGTAATTTATATAAGGAGAAAAGAACTAAAGAACAGACCTGCTGCAATGAATCCCTAACCCATCTATTCAGCAGTCTGTTCTCACAGTGGCCAATGAATCCTACTAGGCTCCCAGCAGATGGTCTTCAGAGGCAGGCATTGGAGGGTTTGCATTGCCATCAAAGCTATTAGCTTTTGATCTTCATAATTTCCATGAATTAGTCAAACCTGTTTTTGAAGCCAGCCAAGCTGCTAGCCCGCACTACATCACATGCCAATGGATTCCAAAGTTTAATTATGCATTATGTAAAATATATTTTCCTTTTGTCTATTCTAGTTCTTCCAGTATTCCAGTATTCTTGTTCTAGTATTTTGGAAAAAGGAAAGGAGCATCTCTTTGTCCATTCTATCCACACCTTGCATGGTACACTTCAATTATATCTACACATGTACACCTGACTGAGACTAAAAAAAAACAAGTGTTGCAAACTTTCCTGCTAGGCAATCTTTTCCAGCTGCTTTCTTTAAGCAGGTGGCACTAGAATATGAACAGTAAACATGTTGTAAGCAGAAACTATATGTCATAATGTGTGCTTACAAGTAATTCACCCTGAATTAGTTTAGCAGCATGGGATCTTAACACAGAAGAAGCAATAATATTACTTAGGTTATGATTCCACTGATATTTGGGAAAACAGATGGTTTGCTGTGTCTGTCCATTCCAATACAAATCCTCCAAATGTGTTAACTTCAATTCCCATAATCCCTAACTTGCATTGCCAAAGGCTATTGTGTAGATTAAAGTCCAGTGTACTTAGAAGACACATATCTTCTTCAAGCTGAGCTCAACCTTGGAGATTTCACAAATATAATCATGTTGTTTCCTTGGCAGTGAAATGGAATTGATTTGTCACTACTTTTTTCAAGATTATTTAAAACTTCCCAGTCTTGTTTACAACTCAGGGCTTCATGGCTATTTCTCATCCAAGTACCAGACAGACTCTTCCAGATCAGTCAGCGTTAGTTGGATATCATCCTGGAAAAGTATCTCCTCTGGATGATAACACCTTCATTATGTTACTTTATTCTAAACACTTGCTCTCTCATAATAGTTCTTCCTCCACATTTCTGCATTTGTGGAGCTACCACAGAGTAAAGGGGTGAATGAGTTTGTTGCATTTGAAGTCCTGTTACTTATCATTCCCAAAATTGATTTGCATGAGCATGATCTAATTGCACATAGATGTGTAATGTGCCCCTTTATGTTGGAAAAGATTCTTGAGAACATTGTAAACAGCCATGTAAACAAACCAGTGGAACCCAGAACTCTTACTTGACGTACAGATGACCAAGCTTAAATTATCCTACTTTGCACACATTATGCAACACTCTAGTTTTTTTTGGAGAATGTTCTAATGGTGGAAAAGTTGGAAGGAAAGAAAAGGATGACAAGGAGCAAGCACAGTTACAATGGCAACGAATGCTCTTTTGAAAGACCTGAAGGCCCAGGCTAGGGCCAGATTACAAAATCTATGTCAGGGATGTCCAACTTGTGGGCTGCGGATGTGTGACGTGCTGGCCATGCCCACCCCCGATTTAGCGAAGGGGGAAGTCATGATGTCACATGACTAAGTGACGCCACGAGTTTGACACCCCTGATCTATGTGGTTGCTAAAAGTCAAGATTGTCTTGATGTCATCTAATCTAATCTAATCTAATCTAATCTAATCTAATCTAATCTAATCACAATATGAAATTCCTTAACAGGAATTTTTCCATCCCATTCCATGTACAGAGAGGTATTGTTTTAATTTTGTTAAAAGAATTGTTGGCAGTTAGATGACATCTCAGTTCCAAGCATGAGCATTTTCCAAATATTGAGCTGGTTCTGAGCACAAAGCCCACACAGGCAATTTCCCCAGGTATGGAGAGAAAAGCCTGCTTGTTTTCTTTACAACACTCCTGACCCCTGGCTGGATGGTTTCTCTGAGCCTGCTCTTGGGACTCCGTTTCTGCAAAACCTTTTCCTTTCTATATTTTTGGGGTCCCTCCCACAACAGCTGGATATTAGGGCCTTGGCAGCTGCCTGTTGCCTAGCAACAGAAGTGTTGCTTTCGTTTTGTTTTTTTTTTTTTGTTTTTTTTTTGGCCTTTCTCTGCATTCCTGCCTTGCCGCTGAGGCTCCAGCCAGCCGTGACGTTTCTCAATGTCACCGCGATTGCAAGGAATAAACCAAAGCCAAGGAAACTCGGGCAAAGCCCCTGTGTTTGGCTGCCCTTCCCCGCCAGGGCCGACTTATGGCCGCTGCCTCTGGCTCGGTTCTCCTGCTGGGGGATCCATCTGCTTTTGCTGCTGCCCTCAAGACTCTCATCAACAACCCCCAGTTCAGGTAAGCGCGCCAGCCAATCTGCCTGCCTGCCTGCCTGCCTGCCTGCCGTGGCAATCAGCCCGAAGAACGGGCAGGGATGATCACGTGACTGGGAAGGAAGGCAAGCCCCATTCCATTAGACTTGCCGGAAAAAGTTGACTACACAGTATCGCAAAGAAACAAGAAACTAATTTTGTGTGATTTTTAAATCGTTTCCTTGACTTCGCACGGCAGTAAATGTGCTCGGTTCTTTGAATCTCCCCAGATCACAACTACGCGTCTAATTGATAGAGAGTTTTTTTCCTGCCTACGTGGCTTCAGTTTATAAAGAAGTTCTGGGTTTGCAGTAAAATTGTATACAAAGGCGTTGTGGTCTTCTTTCCTTTGGGCCCTGCTTTGATGAAAGCTTTTAGCTTTCGTCAAAGATTTTAGTAAAAAGAAACAAAGTTGTTTGCAAGAAATGGAAGCCCTCCTTTCAAATTATGGTTGATTTTGGAATATTTCTAGTTATAAGAATGGAAAGAGTCAGTCCGGTGACTGTTTGGAAAGAGTTGTCCTGTATAGATGCAAAAAGATTTGGATCAGCTGTTTTGGAGATTATTGTGAGAAATGACAATGAAAGTCTCTCTTTACAGATATGCATTGTGAACCCGGAATTTTTATTTGTATTTATTACATTGATATGCCATACATCTTGCCTAGAGGTGACTCTTAAGTGGTTTACAACGGAGTAAAAGCAACATTAAAATATTAAAATCATAAATATTCACATTAAAATTAACAATGGGAGCAAGGATGGGAGCAAGATATAAGCCGGTTGAAGGTGGAAACTTCTGTAATCCATTAACCACTCCAGTATGCCACCGCTCCCATTGGGGGCCCAGACCAATTGCCAGAGCCAGATTTTAAGGCTCCTATGAAGGCCAAGAGGTGGAGATCTTAACTCAAGGGGTACAGTGTTCTACAGGGCAGGAGCCATGGAAGAAAAGGCTATTTTCCCGACCCACCAGGGGGAATTCCTTGACTGATGGGGTCTGCAGCATGTCCCTTCTGCCAGCATGGGTCAGGCAAGCCCATCCCATGGGGATGAAATAGTTCCTCAAGTAACCCGGACCCATGCAATAAATGACTTTTAAATAATAACCAGCACCTTGAATTGAACCTGAAGCAAACAGACGATCCATGCAACAATGGCATTTCATGGGCAACACTAGTGGCCCCCCAAAAGTCCACATAACTGCATTCTGCGCTAGCAGTAGCTACTGAATCAGAGGTGGTATTCAGCAGGTTCTGACCAATTCTGAAGAACCGGTAGCGGAAATTTTGAGTAGGTCAGAGAACTGGCAAATACCACCTCTGACTGGAGATTGTACAGTATCCTTCCCCCTGCCACGCCCACCAAGCCACACCCACAGAACCAGTAGTAGAAAAATTTGAATCCCACCACTGTTCTGAATTCTCTTCAAGGGTAGCCCCATGTGGAGTGTATTGCAGTAGTTCAGACGTGGAAATGCATACACTATAGCCGTGTGTGTGTGTGTATACAGTGTGGGATTCAATTTTTTTTAACTACAGATTCTGTGGGCGTGGCTTGGTGGGTGTGGCAGGGGAAGGATACAAATAAATCTCCATTCAGAGGTGGTATTTGCTGGTTCTCTGAACTACTCAAAATTTCTGCTACCAGATCTCCAGAACTGGTCAGAAGCTGTTGAATACCATCTCTCTCTCTCTCTCTCTCTCTCTCTCTCTCTCTCTCTCTCTCTCTCTCTGTGTGTGTGTGTGTGTATATCCATGTATATGTATGAAGTACAGCACGATGCACAGTTACATGAATTCATTGTGCATTGACAGCCTGAAATATGAGAGATAGCTACTACTTTGTCCTAGATAATTATTTCAAGTCAATTTAACTTTGGTGTGTTAAATGTGTAACCCCTCTTATAATCTATTCACTGCACTTGTTCTTGACAGGAAAAATAATGTCTATAACCACAAGTGTTTGTGGGAAAAGGGTAAGTGGCAAAATGTCCTTTCTAATGTGACAAATTCTTAGTTTCTTAGGTACTTGAGGTACAAATATAAAAGGGTGGCATTTTGATGATGCACATGTTGTCATTTTGATGTAATTGTTGCAGGCACCTATAATAATAGTATCAAGATTTGATAAAACCAGCCAATACATTTTTTCCTACACAGTCATTTGAATTACAATCTTAGTATCCAGAGATCGTTTATATGCCTTATTCTAAGTAGCAGGCTTTTTCAGCAACCAGGGTGAACAAACTGACCATTTAGAATAGAGAAAATGCACTGTATTGTATACTGTAAACGTAGCTACTATGGTTGTAGTTTATTCAATAATTCATGATGAAGCAAATCACATGTGTATTTATTGTGCTTAGTGGTCTGTAGCATATTTTAATCCTGACTATGCCAGAATGTGATTTGATTTTGACTGATACAAAATTCAAAGGGAAAAATAAATTATATGTTATGGACACAAAATCATTGACTCAAAAACTTTTGAGATTATTTTGAAATATATTGCATATTGGTAATATCATTGTGTGATTAATGTTATTAACCCTAATTTGTTAGATTTGAAATTAAAGTCATATCATAACTCTTAACAGCATAGATAGCCAATTGTCTCTATAAACTAGGAGGCTTATAACTAGACCTAGATTTGGGTTAAAAGTTACCTAGCTGAACTTCCTGTTTTTCTGTTTTATAGTGTATACAACAGGGTCAGCCATGCATGCTGTACAATCCAACAGAAGAATGAAACACCAGATCAAAGGCCTAAACTGCGATCTAGTAAAAGTTTTAAGAAGGCAGTTGTTTTCAACATATTCAATCTATTTAAAGCGTTCAAGAGAATGACGATTAATATTGATGAGAACCAACTGCTAATGCTAGAACATATATTGAATGTTTCCTTCTACCTTTTCCATGTTGAATGTCTTGCTTTTTTGAGCTATCTTGATCCATGTTTTCTGACTATATTCCAAATTTCCAGGGAGAGCTGGCATAGAATACAAGCTTATTTCTATATAGTAGATATTGTCTGTGGCAATAAATTACAGTAAAATATAGCTGCCACGTGCTAAATAAATTAATAAAGTGCAATATAGTAATAAGTAGTAAACTTGTTTGAATATTAGATGTTTCCAACAATGTAAACTAATAAATATTAGCAAGGCTACTTGTTCTCTATCTTTTATTATTTTTAATATATATGTTTGGGTTCTGATTCTCAAAAGGAAAGTACATAGTCTCACTCCTTTTTAAATTGAAAAATAAATTTGTTCAGTCTTGATCCCTGTAGAAAGCTTGTCCAATTTTAATATGTGTGGAATTGAGTAGTTGATGCTGGCTAGATGAAAACTCCAATAAAATGTAAATAACTCTTGGCTGATTTACATTACTCTACAATAGCTATTGATCTGGTGCAGCTAGTAATTAAGATAATTGTCTTGATTGAGTGATGTTCCATTTCCTAGAGAAATTAAGAACATTCCATTTTCTGGCCTCCAAAAGTGAGAAAGTCATTAGATAATGAAAAATGAAGTGAATGCCAAATAAGTTACTAAAGATACTCCTGTAGTTATCTAAATTTACACCCCTTACAGACAGAAGTGGTATTCAGCAGGTTCTGACCAGTTCTGGAGAACTGGTAGCGGAAATTTTGAGTAGTTCGGAGAACTGGCAAATCCCACCTCTGACTGGAGATTTTACAGTATCCTTCCCCTGCCACGCCCACCAAGCCACGCCCACAGAACCGGTAGTTAAAAAAATTGAATCCCACCACTGCTTACAGAGTGCTTTGTCACTACATAATCTGGTAGGAATATCAAATTACATGTTCTTTATAATCTGGTACAACAGATCACTTAAATCTAATGATCCTGAAATATATAACTGCCTGATCTGCAACACTGCTTGGAAAGCAGGAGTCAGTACATGAGGCTCTACTCATTAAATTAGTGAGGTTATTGCCTTGTTTTTATTTTATCTGCTTGCAGTGTGTTCTGACCTTGTTATATACACCCATTCCTACATACTAATTTATTCCTCATTGGGTATTCTCTTATTACTTTTTGTTGAAGGCAACATGACTAGTCCAATAAGTTTGTCATCAGATGCAGAATAGGAAATTTGTTCCTTTTCAAGTTAGTCTCTAAATTTGAGTATAATAATATTTTTTCAAAGATAGCTATTATCTTCAATTTTAACCAGTTCCTCTTTGCTGGTAAGGATTAGGTCGAGAATCTAGATCCTCTCCTTCTTTCTTCTACCTTCTGAAAAATGAAGTCGTCAACAATAGGGAAGAAAAATTTCTTGGAAGTTTGACTCTTGGCAGGGATAGTTTCCCAGAAGATGTAAAAAAGAAAAATTAGATTTCCTCATTATTACTGATGCATATCTCTTTGAATGTGGGGCATTTTATTTGTGCCTTTTGACTGCCCAGGCAGTCTATAATAAACTCCCTCTCCCACTCTTGTTTTTATCACCTTTTATGTTTTCAACAAATCCCCACTTTCAACAAGTTGCTATATACTCTGATTTTTTAATTTCTGAATTTTCCCCCCTTGTATTCAATAGACACCTCATTCCTTCCATTGCACCTTCTCATTTTGAGTAAATTCTAGCCCTCCAATACTATGTATTAATCATGAGTATCATCCTATCAAGTTTTAACTATATTTGTCAAATCGTATTTATCTTGAGAGAACATGAATTGTTTATTTATCCCTGTTTATGCTCATGCTTTGCTGTGGATGTTTATCATCATCATGTAAAATTTTGGGTCCCTGTTCTAGCCTCCTGTTTCTCCCATTGTATTCTGTTTTTTTGGTTCCAATCTTTGGCTGGATATTCAGTTTTTGGTTTTGTCACCCTCCATCTTTTATTCTAATTTAGTGCCTTGATGAGAGTAATAAAGCATCTGGCAAACACTTTCTCCCCAGGTTCTATAATGCAAATCCTTCTTGTAACCCCATCTTTGTAGCCAGTTATTGACTGCTATGGTTTTGTTTTCTCATCTTACACTTTTACCCCCAGCTGAAATAACAGATACAAAATTACCTCTTTTATTTATTATTTAGATTTTTAAATTCAGTCTTTATTATTTTAACTCAAGATAGTGAACATACATCTTTTCCCCACAACAACCACCATCTTATGAGGTAAATTGGGCTGAGAGAGAGTGACTGCCCTGTCACCCAGCTGGCTTTCATGCCTAAGACAGCACTTGAACTCACAATCTCCTGGTTTTCTACTGTAGGCCAGCATTTTCACCATTACATCAAACTGTCTTTTCTCAGTTTACTATCTTTCTGTACAAGGCACCATAGTTTCCAGAGATTCTTCTTATTCACTCATCTACATATTTTCTGATTGCTCAAAAATCCCACAAAACTAATAGTTTATATCAAGTGTTGAAAAAATGTTAAGCCATTAAAGACCAGGATATGGAAGGCACAGTCAGATGCATCCCTGCAAACGGGGAATAGATTAAAATTGCCATAAGCTTCATCATTAAAAAAAGAGGAAGACTAAAGTGTTAAATAATTACATAAACATACAAGACTCAGCAGTCAAACACTGTTGATTACAGGATCAGAGAAATCTACAACTGCATTCAAATACATCTTTGTGTCGATGTGCTCTTAATTAGTAGTTCAGCCCTTGGTTTCACTTGCTTTACCAAAGGTAATCTGAATTCTTCATGTTGGCTCTCAAAAGGAAGCATCTATAGAAAAGTGATAAGAAAGCAGTCTAAGAAGTTGAGCCATCTGTATGGTAAACTCTGCTAGTTATACTGAGATCTGTGCGGCCTCTCTTTCCACAGTGATGTAACTTTTCTGGTTGGCAAAGAGAAACAGAAAGTTTTTGCCCATCGCTGTCTACTCTCCACCCGCTGCCAAGTTCTCCATGCAATGCTAAGCCAGCCCCATGAGACACAAATCCCGCTTATCTTGAATCACATGCAGCCGGAAGTGTTCCTTACAATCATTGAGTACCTGTACACCAATGGTGTCACTCTCAACAATCTTACTGTAAGTATAACATATGCTACTCTCTGGGTTGGGCTTCCAGGGAAATGGATGTAGGAGTAATTAAAATTAGTCAGCAGTATTTTTAATTTGTTTGTAAGATGAAATTGATGAATTTTGAAATCTTATCAGCTTTTTTAGTAACATATAAAAGCATTTGGGTTTTTTTCTTCTTCTTCTGATTTTGATTGATTCTGCAGTTTGGAAATCTGTTCGTCTTGTCTAATTGTGAATTTGCTGTTTTTGTAGTCTTCTAAAATATTCTTTACCAAGAACCACCATTAGTATAGATTTTTCCAGTAGGACAGTGTGTGTAGTAAACAGATGATAATGAAAAATTAATGTAAAGATGATAATTTTAAAAAGGCCATGGTGAATTAGTGGCCTAGAAAAAATCAGCTAGATATCCAAGTGGGTGACTGATCAATAAACTCTTTTAATCCACAGAACTGACAGTTAATACAGTTGCTGCATGGCTGAATGCACTAAGATTCTAGATGTGTCCAGATGGCACTTGTAATGTGCAACATGTATGAGTCATTACCATATTTTCTTTGAACATGAAGAGAATCTTTTCTCATTTTAGTCATCAGTTTTATATCTCTCCTATTTTTTTCTCCTAATGGAAATTATGCACTTATACTCCCCTGATTTGCCATACACGTCTGCATGCTCAGCATTTTTAGTTTTTACTCTTGCTTTTGCTTCTATATGGTTATATTTTTCAGTTCAAAATACAAATTTATCACCTCATGTCTACTTATCTTTTCTCTTTGGCTGTCCCCTTCCCCCCAAAAAGAAAATTCTGTTATATGTATGGCAAATAACACAATCTATCTGCAATTAGTGTTTTTTTTTAAATTTAAAAAAGTATAGAAGTGTGATGAAATAAAATAAAAATTAGGAGGAACAAACTGTGTACAATCTGTATTGCAATTCCATAAACAACAACAACAACAAAAATATCCCTCCAATGACATAATGTGAATGAAGACTCGGTTCTGGAAGCAGCCTTTGTGATAGTGATATACTGTATGAAAAATAGGAGCATTGGTGTTTGCACTGAATTTCATCCATATTAACAATTCTTAATATTTGAAGCAAATCTTTTCCATAGAGTCTTGAATTGCAGAATCTTGAATTCTGAAATCCTTTCATCACTGCAGTATAGAGAAGCTGGTTGAAGATGGGAAGGAAGGATGTTTGTGTAGGAATTCTGACTTAAGCAACTACTCTGAATAGCTTCCAGATAATAAGTCTTGTTGCTTAGCTTTTTGCTAATTTAACATTGTTGGCAGCCCCCCCCCCCCAAAAAAAAAAGTCACTGCCACAGTTCTGATATAAGAAAGTTGTAAAACGATTTCCAAATAACGGGTTTCAAAACTACTCTTGGTATATAAGGCTGTCTTTTCCTTTACTAGCATGAGGGAAAGTCTTCTGAATACAGAGAACTAGACATTTTGATCTCAGTCAACCTGAAATTCCCTATTAAGCTGGCATTTAATAATGTTTAGTCTCTTCATTTGTATTGTGTAATTGCAGAAATACAACAATTTTATCTTTCCCACTATCAGTTGTGTCATCTGGGAAGTCCACTTTTATAGAGGACTTTTCTGCAATAGAAGATCCTTTTGGGATGAAAATGCCCTTCCATATGGGCCGTGGAATTGATGTTGGGTTTGGAGGCAGATATTGCCTTTACCATATTGTTTTTACATGTGCGGAGGATATGATATCAGATTATCCTGGATCTCTCTTTCTGCTTTTGTTAATAGTGATTAGTTTCACATTGAAACAAAAAAGGTACATTTCCCCACATATGTGCCAGAAGTAGTAGCAAGATGATTATTTCAATGTATACTAATTATCTTTACAGAGGTTTTTTTCATGTCTAATTTCCTTTCCTTGGTTTTTAATATCTACAAGAATCTTCAGAGTGAGTTGTCCAGAATGACAGAATGCAAGGTCATTAAAATCACCAAGGCCATAGATATTCAAATATTCTTTCACAAATCAGAAAATAGAATGTATCATTAAATCTGCTTCATCTACCATTTTTTTCCTGTTTACTGGAGGAGCTGAATGACTATGCAAATTAAAATCTGCAGATGTTATCTTAAAATAGAGATGGGCAATTTGTTTCTCATTATATTTTGTTGAGCTACAGCTTCCATCAAGCCAGCATATTAATTACTGAAGAATGATGAAAGTTGCAGGTTTCTGTCCCTTCCTTTGAAAAATGATCATACAGTTAGAAAGAATGCATAGTGGGCAGAGATAGTGTCTCCCAACAATCTTGAAGGTTTCAGTTTGAGTAATTTGTGATTCTGTTAACAATGTACAACATTTCTGAGAAGATCAAAATAAACACTGAAAAGGCTCAAAGCATGATGAAATCACATAGAGACTTTTCATACTGCTGGATATTTAGAAAATAAAACGTTTAGGTACATTTTTAAAAAATCTTTGACAAGATAAAGGAGGTGGCTTATTTCATAATATTTGCTTTATTCATTTTATCTGCAGGCCCTTGAGGTTTTGACTTCATCCATTGAGTATGGGTTGAATGACCTCAGAAAGGTAAGGATCTCACACTGCAGTTTATGAATCCTCATCGAGGATTTTATAATTTATGGAAGTATGTGCCATGTAGTTAGTGGCATTGGATACTGGCTTATTTGATTCAAAGACTGCAAGATTTATTTATATCCTTATACTACTTTAGATACTTTGTTATTCTAGATTGGACTACAGATCATTTAACTCAAATTCTTCAGATCCCCACCTATGTAGAAGTAATACAATGGTAAGACTTTCTACCATTCCTCATTATAAAAGAGAAACCTTGTCAGTGCAGTATTGATATTGGCAGGACAGAACTACATATTGATTCAGTCGATAATCAAAATGTTCTTTATTATAGTTTTGTAAGTGAATGGCAGAAAGAAAATAATTATTGCAGTTACCACCAGTAGGAAAGTGAACTGATTTAATTAAATTAAGAGCTTTTCCCCACGTCCTGGGAACGTTTTTTATTTTCTCCCCTGATTGAGTTTTATCAGCTCAGATTTGATACTAGTGGTAACAGTCCTGTCCTCTTCATCTTTTATCCCCAAAAGCATTGAGTGGAGCAGTTATCTTTAGCACAATGGGTGGGCCCCATATTCTAGCACCTTCCAAGGGCGCTCTCAAATCAGGCTTTGTCACTTGTTATCTCAAGGAGGTCAGACAATGTGTAGTGACTTGAAAGAGAGGCAATCTGAGCCGGACATGGCAGTGGGAATTTCACACTGTTATCCTTTTCTGCCAGCTAAGAGATGGAGGATAGCACTTCTACTCAGCAGTGGAGAAAAGCCAAGTAAGGACTGCATTTAGACGAAGGTTTTGTTGAAAACTTGACATAAATACTGTCTATTAGGCAGAGATGTAAGATCTAATGGTGGAGTTTCAGCTGGGCCTCCATTAGATGTTGATTTTTCATTAATTGGAATTTACATATGATTTGTCCAAACTCACAGTACCTCTGACTTTAATAATTAATGCAATTTTTGTATATTGAAAATACATTGCTTTAATTTGTCACTGATATCAAGGAACCCGGGGAACTGCTGTGGGAACAGCATTAGGGAATTCCTATAATCTAAACGAAAGTTATAAATTGTATTTTGGAAACTGATAATCCTCTGCATATGTGCATACACGCAAATTAACCGTCGGTGACTTGGAGGAAGCAGCATATTATTGGGTACTTCCAGATTTGCATCAGTTATATAAAAACAACAGCAACTGTCACATTGGTGGCACCACTAAGCTTTGTCACGGCAGGTGCTGTTTAACACAGGAACTGCTGACATTGTAGAACTCTCTTCTAATGACTTCATTAACATCTGTCCTATTCAGACAAATCTAATTTGAATAATTTCTGTTATGTGAAGGCTTTGTGTCTCCATTTGGTTTGCTTCTATTTTGGACAAAAATCCATGTTCTCCCTCCACTTGTTTAGTTCTAGAGCTTCTTTCTTTAAACCCTTAGCTACATTTAGCCAGTTTCTTGACAAATTGATAATCGGCTTCTTGTCCTTGTCCTTTCTTTTTTTTTCTTTTCCATGTTTACACAATTCCAATTATAACATATTTACTGGCATTGTGATTGTTTAGTTAGTACAAACTTACTGAATTATGTGTAGTGATGAAAAATAGTCCATATGAGTTAGCCATGTTGTGGTAAAATAGAATAGAATAGAATAGAATAGAATAGAATAGAATAGACAGAGTTGGAAGGGACCTTGGAGGTCTTCTAGTCCAACCCCCTGCTTAGGCAGGAAACCCTACAGCACTTAAACTTCCAGTATTGGAGCATTCACAACTTCTGGAGGCAAGTTGTTCCACTGATTAATTGTTCTCACTGTCAGGAAATTTATCCTTAGTTCTAGGTTGCTTCTCTCTTGATTACTTTCCACCCATTGCTTCTTGTCCTGCCCTCAGGTGCTTTGGAGAATAGCTTGACTCCCTCTTCTTTGTGGCAGCCCCTGAGATATTGGAACACTGTTCTCATGTCTCCCCTAATCCTTCTTTTCATTAAACTAGACATACCCAATTCCAGCAACCATTCTTTATATGTTTTAGCTTCCAGTACCTTAATCATCTTTATTTCTCTTCTCTGCACTCTTTCTAGAGTCTCAACTTCTTTTTTATGTTGTGGCAACCAAAACTGGATGCAGTATTCCAAGTGTGGTCTTACCAAGGCATTATAAAGTGGTATTAACATTTCACATGATTCTATCCCTCCGTTAATGCAGCCTAGAACTGTGTTGGCTTTTTTGGCAGCTGCAGCACACTGCTGGCTCATATTTAAATGGTTGTCCAAGATCCGTCTCACAGTTACTACTATTGAGCAAGGTATCACATATACTGTACCTGTGCATTTTGTTTTTCTTGCCTAAATGTAGAACCTTACCATCTCTTTGATCTTCCACTTGTGCCCTATTGGAATCCCTCCCTATTAAATTAATATCTAATATAAGAGGTATAGACTTTCATGGGAATAATCTGAAGGAAGTGCTAGTGCTGGCCTTTTCTTAGACTCTGATCAATCTCCTTCCTAGCAGTTATTATGGTTTGCTTTGAATATTTTACAATGTTCTATGTTTGTTGTTTTCCATTCTAAGCATCATTTTCAGTAAACCGAAAAAGGTCAGTATACACTTATACTTATTATCTTGTAAACAATTGGCAAATCAAATAAATAAATAAAAATAAAATAAAAGTATACCGTTACAAACATTGATTGTTCTTGTTTCTCATTTTAATCCATGGAAAAATATATGGTCTCCCCACCACCATCCCGGGTATAGGGCAACTTCAGAAGACAAAAGTTGTCCTATATATAATGATACTAGGTGGGATGCTACTGCACAGCAGGAATGGGAGGTTTTTGTTGTTGTTGTTGTTTTTTGCCAAATCATATGCTGGCTAAGTATTCACAAATAGAATCATTTTTAATTTGTTGGTGTTCGTTCACTGGGTGTTGTACGGTGGAATAGTGCTTGTTCTCGTGTGCCTTGTTGGCCCAATTGTCTAGTCAGGGGGGAACCATCTTTCTTACATTAACCTCACTGTGCTTTTTCTCCTTCTGGTGCCAGTTCTATGGAATCAGCTACCACCAGTTCTATACCTTGTGTTTGAGCTGTCAGATTTTTAAAAGATACTAAAAATGCTTCTTTCTTATGGGCCTTTGTTAATCTGCTTTAAATATTGTTTTTATGCAGCAAGATATTAAGCATTTAATGTTGTTTTTAGTGGTTGTTTTATGGACCATTTAGATTACTCAGGCTGTTTAACTGTGATTTTAAATTGGATGACAGTGAGATTGTGCCTTTTTGATTTTGTTTTACTGTTTTGTTCTGCTAAAGGGAACAAAGTTGATGCATCTATATAACTAGAGTTACAGATGCATTTTTATGCATCTGTAACTCTAGTTACAGATGTGTGAAAAATGAACATGTACTGGCAATATAATTACTATTGCAGGAGGGGGAAAATAAACTATATTAATTCATGCTCTCATTTTCAAAAAGTTGCAGAAAATTAATATCCCTTTGGACTAAACAAACAACCCCAGATAATTATGGCATCCCCTATAATGCTACATTATAATACTAAAGCAACTGTTGGGGCATATAATCCATATAATCTGAAGTCATTAGTGCTTCATTCTATTTGTCCTGTCCAATTCTGAGAGATAAAATGGAATTATGCAATTTCATGTGCAGGTGAAAAGAATTAATTTAATTTACAAGAACTCTGAGATCAGAACCAAGTATTCCTTACCTGCTTTTCTCTATGTTTTCTGTTCCAGACATTAGTAGCCAGTATCTAGGATGCTTAAAATATGTCAGTAATAAAATGAACCTGACATGTTCAAGTGATTGATACGTTCAAGTGATTGCACAGTTATATTAACCATCCTCTTTTGAATAAACAATAACTACCAGAAAGGAGGGGAGAAAAACTATTCTGGGAATAGGAATCCATGGTTTCTGAATTGCTTGGTATTGAATTGCGGAATACACCCTGGAGTTACCCTGCTAGCTCAAATGAGTTATGTCCCATGTCAGTGTATTGCACTTAGAGATGGCACTTGGTCAACTCTGAACAGGATCTGTACCCAACATGGTATCTTTCAGGACTCATTGTTTAAGTGGGGTCTTGTCTCTAACCCTCAGTGTGACTGTGGTGCCCCTCGACAAAATAACCACCACATTGTGTCCTAATGTCCCATCATGAGCTCACACTGGCCCAATGTCTGATTTTTTTCAACATATACCAACCTGTCTTTGAATGGCTAGGTGGACTGGACATTAACATTTGAACTACTATATGTCCATGTATTTGCCATACGCTAAATAAATATTAAGAAATGGCACTCTGGAATTCTAGATTGTTAGCTCTCTTTTTATATACATAAAGGATATATTTCCCTTTTTATACTTAAGATACATTAAAGCAACCTATTACACATATTTTAGTGTAATAAAACTAACTCTTGTGGTGATTTCCAAGGAAACATAAAACACTCTGGACTTCTTTGTTATTACAAGTAAGAATATACATAGGCTGAGAAAAATACCATGTATTAATAAGAAGATATTTACATGTGAAAATGACTCTAAAGATAGTACTTTAACTGGCAGTGTTAATTGTTAGTTTTATATATTTTTTGTATATATGTGTGTGTATATATAGGTAGACATATTATGAGTCATGGTGGTGAAATGATTAGAGTGTGGTACTGCAGGCTACTTCTGCTGACTGCTGGCTGACTGCAGCTTTGCAGATCGAATCTCACCAGGCTCAAGGTTGACTCAGCTTTCCATCCTTCCGAAGCGGGTAAAATGAGGACCCAAATTGTTGAGGGCAATATGCTCTATAAATTGCTTAAAGAGGGTTGTAAAGCACGGTATAAGTCTAAGTGCTATTGCTATTTATTTTTTCAAAACTGTAACAGCATGAGATTATTCAGAATTTCTCTGTCCTCTGAAGAGGAGTAAATATGTGTTCCCAGAAATAACATAGCAACAAAGACTCATAAAAGGATGGGAAAGCTGGATGAGAGAGAAGTAGGTCTTGACTATTAACACAAATTGGTGGCTTTTGGAGTCCTTCCTTTCTTTCTTAGGAAGAGACTAGAAGGAAAAACATGGAAACAAACAAGGGAGAAGTAACAGCTGGCTAGGGACATAAACATATCCATCTGCTTTAGCCTAGGCACTGTTCACTGGGGAGTTGTCATAACTGTCATTTCCTTACTGACTTGATGATCCAAGAATAGCCTTATGTGACCATCAGGAGTTTCCCAATTGATACAAATATCTTAGAATGTGGGAGTAGCAGGAAACTATATTTGGATGAGCACATCCATATAACACAAGACAGCTCACAAAAGTGACTTCGAAAGAATTAATGTCATGATTCTTGCAATTAGGACAAAGTATTGAATCTAGAATGTGGGAATTATTGGAGATTAAACAAGAGGGAAAAAAGATTTAGAAAATATGATGGTACAAACTTGAAGATTTTACACAATATTGTAGGTCAGATATTAAAAATTGTGAGGGAACAGAAAAATTGGAATGATAGTATCTGCAATGAGGAGAGACAAAACTAGAATTAGATACTTGTAAAGATTGCAGGAGAAGAGCCATGTTGGCTTGTGGTAGCCAAAATCAGAAAAAGTCTGATGCCATCTTTTCAGGCAAACCAATTTTATTAAAAGGCATCAACTTTTGTGAACTACAGCAGAAACAAATAGCTAAAATGAAGTAGAATTTAAACTGGAATGATAGGGGTAAAGGAGGAAGAAGACGGTATGGTTATGCCCATGTGAGTTATTGATGAATCATCAATTAACAATTGCAATTTAATTGTTAATTCTGTGTTATTAATTGTTAATTCTAAATCTGTGTTCGTCCAGATTTTCTGAGAAAGCCTAAACCATTTGATGTATAGGAATTCAGCAGTTTCTTGTTGAATATTGTTGGTGAAGGGTTTTTTTAATTCCATAGTAGTTGCTCTGAGATCTGTAATGGAACATCTGGACAGATTAAAATGCTTTGCTATTATTTTGTCTTTGTTCTCTGATGTCAAACTTGGGTCTATCTATTCATTTGTTTATACAAATTCTGGCATGTTTGCCAACTGTATCACGTTAAATCCTGTATCATTTTAGCTACTCTTTGTATTTGATAAACTGAGCTCTTTAAATATTTTTATGCTAAAATATGTTATCAGACTACTCTCTAATTGTAAATGTGTCCATAAGAGCCCACTTTAGCTCCAGGATATCCCCTACGTATACTTTTCAAAAATGTTGTTTCATAAAATTCAGTTTGCTTCACTTATAGTTTAAAAAATATCTTTACCGATACCAGGTAGCAACTACCACACTGCAGCTTTATTACCTCTTTTTGATTCAACCTTTCCAGTTTACCCCCCCCCTCCAGTTAAATAAACAAGAGCTGAAATGTTTGCACAGTCTGTTTAATTCCAGAGGGATTGAAGTTTCCCAGCAGCTCCAACTCTATCTCATTTTGTATAGATTCAGCATTTTGTAACTGCATAAGTAAGCAAATCCTTATCTGAAGATAAGTGAATATACATTGGCAAGACAATATAACATTTCTAAATCTAAAAGAACAAATTGAGGACACATTGATTTTTTTTTTTTACTACTAGTTTAATAAAAATGGGAGTAGCATGATACCAACAGCTGGTCCTGCCATTGAGCATTGCTGAACGCTTTGGAAAGGACACGAGAAACAGGTTTGGGGTTTATTGTAATCAAATCCTTCAATTGCTCTTCAACAGAAAGAAGACTGGCCAGTCAAATAAAATACCATACATTAAATAAATAACAAGAGCTAGCACTGAAGCATTAATCAATTATCAGTCACATTTATAGATAATTTATTAGGCAAAAAATAAATAATCCTTGCCAGCTAATTTGAAGTTGTGTTCCATTTTTCAGGGCCAGCTGGAAAGAAAGTACAAATCTATAGGGCAGGATGGTATGCATTAGGCTACAATTCTTATAAATTTTGTTGGCCAATATCATGTTGGCTGAAGATGATAGGAGTTGTTACCTGCAACCAGACTTCTAGGGTGGGAGTATTGTTGGAAGAAATATCCATCTGGGTTGAGTTCCAAGTGAGAAGAAACACACTGGAAACATGGAAGCTGCTTGGAAGGATGGTTTAATGGTAAAGCAGAACCACCAAGCACTTGTGATTCTGGGTAGATGACCACATGGAGTAGAGAGTGAGATATATTTTTACCCTCTCTTGGGCCTTGCAAAATGTATCCTCTTGGTTGTCACACTCCCAGGGGGCTGTCTGTGTCCCAGGCTTGGTTGAATCTTGCCGGGTGATGATGTAATGAAGAGGCTTGTGTTCTGGAAGGATGTTGGGCAATTCGTATTATGACTTAATGGCTTTGTCCTAGTTTGGATCTTGAATGAGGGCTAATCCTATCACCCTGGAGCTGAAGGCCATTTGGCTTGTACATAGGATGGCCCAGTCTTTCTGGGACCATTAACAAAGGTGGAGGCTGCTTTCCAAGAGCATGTTTATCCTTTTCTCATCCAGGGAGGTATAATATTCTGCCTTTTAAATATTTTCTATAATATTTCATTATTCTAAAATGGGTAGGTGCTAACTTTCTACAGTATACTATCTTGTATGATGGGCTTTGAAATATTGTTCTGTTTCTGGGGATATAAAATACTGGGTCTATTAGCTTATCTGCCAATGCCTAGGATAATAATAACATTTAGTGAACTGTGCAACAAGATATCACATTAAATCTCTTAACCCCATGGTGGTTTGCTCCTATAGCTCTTCTAAGAATTGTACAGGAAAAGCATGATGTGTAAGTTATATTATCAGTGCTGCTGTCCTTCACAAATCTTAGAACAACAAACATCCAGTCAATAGTCAACTCTCTTGCTTTAAGGAGAAAATGTCTTTAAAAGATGGAACTGAATTACACTGGAAGTGAGATTCTCCCAAGGGAACAAAAACATCAGTGAATTTTCTGAGAAGATGGCTGAGTTCCTCTTGCCCTTTGATTTTTAACACTAGACTTGACTGATTTACAACCCAACCCGCTGGGAATTGGTGAGAATGTATGCTGCTTCCATTCCCTCTCCCCCAGGGTCTCCCAGCAACATCTGAGTTTGACTCTGAGGGAGTGGGACAGGGTTGCTAATAACTTCTGGTGGATCAGACAAGGGTGGAAGTGACCCCTGGTGTGAGAACCGAGCCCTTGCAGATGTGCAAATGTTTTGACAAAGAAACTATCTGCAGATCTTCCTCTGCTGCCTTACATAGTTCTTGAGGTTTGCTCTATATCTTTCAGCTTCTTTTGCCTCCTGAATCCCTAAAAATGTTTAACCCTTTGTTATATGAAAGTTTACACAGTGGGCCAAAAATAATTAGATATTTTTCTGCTATTTAAATAAACTTCTAACATTTCTTTGGTTTAACATAAATGCTGTGGTTGACATTAATGCAGTTTCTAATCCCATATGGAGCAAGATGAGAAGCCATATTACCTGACAGTAAAAAAATATATTCAGGAATCTGGTAGTAGTACATTTTCCAGTCAACATATGTTATCAGAAGGCATAAGCTTTTGCAATTTCACTAGATGGATTACAACTACTAACGTCTAAGATATTTGCAATCTGTCTCACTTGTAACTTGCACCTTCCTAACCAACCTGTCTCCTCCATTTCCCATCCCTGCCCCAATTTAATCTATAAACCAATCTAACCCTTCTTTGCTTTTGATGAAGCTAATGCTGCAGCTCATGAACACTATTAATAAAATTATTAGCCAAGAAGAGGCTTTTGATTTTTTTTGCCATCATAAACTAACACAGCTCCCCACTTACAATTTCCACTTAATTGTCAAATGTTACTCATGTCCAAAAGTGCAGTCAAGGCTATATGACAAATCACTGCATGTTATTGCCAAGGAAACTATGGTTTTATCCCTGAAGACACAAAGGATTCAGCTAAACTCAAGTTGCTGTCAAGTCATCATGGGAAAATTCACCCTTCCATTATGGATGAATTGGGTGCATAGAGAGTCAGTGCACCACTGCCTCTGTGAACTGGGCTGAGATTCCTTTTTATTTTAGAACATATTTCTTTAATGATTGTGAGAGTACCTTAGTTCAGCTCATCCACTGTGTAAGTTAAAATGAAACAAACCACCATATGTGAATCCAGGCACTGTGATTTTTACTTGTGGGTTTTTCAACATCTTGTGAACATTATTGAATTCTTTCTGTGAATTGCTCTAAGAAACAAGCTAGTTCAATTGCCAGGCCCAGCAGTCACAGACGGAGCTATAATTTGTTATCCATGGACACAATCAACATGTCTCAAAATGATCAATTCCCTGTCTAGAAGGCATACCAGCACAGATTACCAGTGACTAGTTACATGAAATAGATAAGATAGAAGACCATGTATATTTCAAGACTATTGTTTTCAACTTCTGCCTTTTTACAACATTTGTTGTAATCAGAGGTGGTATTCAGCAGGTTCTGACCAGTTCTGGAGAACCGGTAGCGGAAATTTTGAGTAGTTCAGAGAACCGGCAAATACCACCTCTGACTGGCCCCACCCCCATCTATTCTCTGCTTCCCAAGTCCCAGCTGATTGGCTGGGTCTTCATTTGTTGCCCTGCACAGGAGAACGGACCTGTAAAGCAGGTTAGTGGGGAGAGGGAGGAAATGGAGATTTTACAGTATCCTTCCCCTGCCACGCCCACCAAGCCACGTCCACCAAGCCACACCAAGCCCACCAAGCCATGCCCACAGAACCAGTAGTAAAAAATTTGAATCCCACTGGTGGTTCTGACCTACTTGCTATAACTTTGGCATGACAAATAGTGTCCTATATTATTTTTTTCTAATTTGCTGGGAAAAGTTAGGAACCCTTAAAGATCAAATAGGTGAGGAACATTCTGCTCTATTAAGCTAGGGATCTGTGGCTCTAAGGCTCAGGTGTCAAACTCAACCGTCTCACGTGACGTATCTCAACTTATCTCGATGTTTTTTGCCTTTGCGGAGCTGTGGTGGGCGTGGCCTGGGTGTGACCCATGTGGCTCGGGGGCCGCCAGTTTGACACCCCTGCTCTAAGGCTTCATTCATCACTGGGATCACTGGTAGAGGAAAGAGGCCTTTATTACACTCGTATGACAATCACCTACTCTGCTTCTGCTTTTGGTCTCTAGTTTCAGAGTCTCTTTAATGGAATACTTTATTGAATTGGATTCTTTAGTTGGCCATGTGTGATTAGACACACAACGAATTTGTCTCCAGTATAAAAGCATCCAGTGTACATGCAAAGCAACAGAATAACAACAACAGCAACAACAAAAGGGGGGGTAAAGAAGTTAAAAATAATGACCGAGGGAATGAATGTTCACTTTCTGGAAAGGAAGAAAGGAAAGCCAGCAATAACGGCAGATAACCTGCTGCTCGCTCCTTAAACCTGATTCCCCAATTTTGTGCACAGAATAAAAACTGAAGAGCCTCTTTATTCTAAGATGCAAAAGCTAAGTGTGATGATGTGTGAACCAAGCTTCCTTATCTAAGCACTATCCAGACCCAAACATGCTTGACTTTAGCAAGCCTTTTAACAGTTGTGCTTCCAGGACAAGCCCTTACCGTATAGGTGGCCTAGTAGGGCAAAAGGCATGTTGAGGTCATTTACTTTTATACCACACACTTCTGGTTTATATTGATTATACAGTTTTATTTAAGAACCAGAGTAATATATTTGTTTCTGACTTATCGCCCTCACTGTGGTGTTAGCAAATTGAAGAGAGAGGCTGCATTCCTTCTGTTGGAGGAAATCCATTAGGCAAAGGGTGTGCAATGCTCCTGGCTTCTGGGTATGGTTTGTTTTCACCCACCACCTTTCTTTTCAAATTCTCTTGGAAGAAACATATTATTACAGATTGCAGAGTGTATAAATAGGAGGTGGTTTTATATTAAAAATATTTCATCCATTGGTCTAGTCTGCAGAATTGGCGTGATCGTTAAGGATAATCAGGAATATTCACTGACAGTTTTGCCTTTAGAACTAAGAGGAAAGTACAAAAAGGTTGAAATAGAAATGAGTGAAGTCATAATGACGCCATAGATGCCAGCTATGGTTTCTAAACAATAGCAATTTCTAATCCTTTCATCTGAATTATCTTGGATAAACCAAATCAGATACAAATAGAACATACATTATCCAACCAACTCTTCTCCACATATAAATGATTGCACCTCAGTAAAAAAAAATCTTGAGATTCCCAGGAATTATATTAAGTACCCTAAAGCAGGGGTCCCCAACCACCGGTCCGCGAACAACTCCCAGCGGGTCTTGCAGTTTGTTATGCCGCCATCTTTTTGATGACAAAGTGCTTCCGGTAAGCTTTTCCGGTAGAAAGCTCACCGGAGCACGCTTTCATCAAAAAGATGGCGGCGCTAGCGCTCGGTGAGCTTTTCTGCAGAAAGCCATTTCTACCCGGAAAAGCTCATCGAGCGAGCCGCTTATCTTTTTGATGAAAACGTGCTTCCGTGAGGTCACCGGAAGCACTTTTTCATCAAAAGATGGCGGCGCCCAGCTGATGCCGTACTGGCTGCGCGTAAAAAGGTTGGGGATCACTGCCCTAAAGAACAGAACAGAATAGAATAGAATAACAGAATTGGAAGAGACCTTGGAGGTCTTCTAGCACAGGGGTCGCCAACATTTTGGACCTCAGGGACCACCAAACTCATAATTTTAAATCCCATGGACCACTAATATGAATTTTGACTGACGGTGGTTTGCTGACATTGGTGGGAAAGTCAGTGCCATATTCCAGAGCTGCAGTAGTCACAGGACTGGCTCTTTGGTCATCCTGGAGCAGCTGCTTCTCCACCTGGGTGCACCAGCCTGCCATGGACTGAAGGAGTTGCTCCAGGATGACCAAAGGGCCAGTCTTGTGACTACTGCAGCTCTGGAATATGGCACCGACTTTCCCACCAATGTCAGCAAGCTACCCCGGGATGGATTTCCCTCCCTCGCCGTTGGTCTTACCTTCCAGTTCCAGCTCGTGTGGCTCTACTCAAGGTAAAGTTTGCGCTCGGCTGAAGGGTGGGGGCCAGCGGGTGGGTGGGCCATGTGGCCGGCACAGCCTGGATTAATTGCTTTGGGGGGAGCGCTTTGGGGTGGGACATTTCTCTGCGGACCAGCAAAATTTTCTCGCAGACCACCAGTGGTCCCCGGCCCACCAGTTGGCAACCACTGTTCTAGTCCAACCGCCTGCTCAGGCAGGAAAACCTATATCATTTCAAACCAATGGTTGCCCAATCTCTTCTTAAAAATTTCCAGTGTTGAAATATTCACAACTTCTGGAGGCAAGTTGTTCCACTGATTAATTGTTCTAACTGTCAGGAAATTTCTTCTTAGTTCTAGGTCGCTTCTCTCCTTGATTTGTTTCCATCCATTGCTTCTTGTCTTGCCCTCAGACAAAAATGAAGCCTCTTGAGATTCAGACGTTTTCTCTGATTCACATGGGTGAGAGAGAAATTAAAATCAGGATCATGAGATCATGAGTGTCAGTCAGGGAAGAAGGTGTAATATTTTCCCTCTGCGTGATATATTTTCCACAATTTCAGATTATTGCTTTCTATACTTCTTAAGTATATTCTTTCCATTATTGCTGGAATTCAATTCCCATCAAACTGAAGACAAAATCTGTGTCTGAACCTTTGCTGAGAATAAGAGTTGGGCATGGAGGAACAGCCCTGCAGATTTGGGAAGGCTATTTTAAGAACAGGGAGTAGCTTGTTCATGTTTTGTACTATGGTGTAAAAATAAAAAAACAAAACAAAACCTACCCCCTGTTTAAAGAGATACTGTTCGTTGTCTAAGGTGCTCTCAACAGAGATCCCGTTAATCTGTACAACTGAGAACTGACACACATCTTTGTTATGGCTTTTCCTAATAACAACTTTTGGAAGTATACAGTATCTGTGGTCTACAAATTCAAGTTGCTCATTGTCCATGAGTCAGCAGCTGCAAAGAGCTGGCTGGGGGCCTGGGGCTCATGTGCTTTATGGCAATTTCCTGGCAGGCTCATCACTTTTCTTATCTTCCAAGCTTTTGCTTTCGGAAGAATAATTTCCTGTTCCAGAGCTAGAATAGAATAGCAGTCATGTTAGAGGAATGCAGATTGCCGTTCCCATGAAGTGCAGGAGGTTATCCGAATGTTATTTTTAGACAATATCATCAACAAAACCAGCCTGCAGGGGTGGGAAAGCTAAATAAACAAACTAGCATTCCTAAGATAGTAGGGTAAATCCATTAGAGTGCCCACAGTTGATACAGGGAGCATTTACAAACCTGCAATAACTCTATCTACTCTTTGACTCTAAAGAACGTTTTATTTGTTTAAAGTAAAAACTCTTGTCTTTACTCCATGTGCAAATTTTCTCTCAGAGTCTAAAGAGGATCATGTGTTTACCTTGATGATTGCAAGTAGAAGAACCTTCAGTGCTTATATGTAACCGCATTTCAGTTCCTGTTCATGTATATCTAAGAGTTAAAGAAATAAAAAATTCCTGAGAGTTTTTAGGAGTTTGATGATTTATGCAACACTGGAGACTCTGACTGGTGATGGTCCGAAGGTCCAAGTCAAAGTTTGATTCCTAATTCCAGAAGAGAAATGATGTGGAGTTTGGCATGAGGGAAAGCATTCAGTGTATGCTCTCAGGAACTATGTGCCTGCTGAATATTGGTTCAGATTAAGCACTGAAATTGATAATTTCTTGTCTATTTTTCCATTGGGAACAATAGACTTGATTTTTAGTAAGAAGGAATGGTTGTGGTACAACATAAAGGCCTGAATCATGCTTTATAAGGCTGCCATGTCATACAATTCTGTTTAATATGTGATTTTTAAAAAATAGAAATAAATAGGAACACTCTTTTCATTTATGCACTTATTACATTAAAGGTAAAGGTTCCCCTCACACATATGTGCTGGTCGTTTCTGGCTCTAGGGGTGGTGCTCATCTCCGTTACAAAGCTGAAGAGCCAGCGCTGTCCGAAGACGTCTCCGTGGTCATGTGACCGGCATGACTAAACGCCGAAGGCTCACGGAACGCTGTTACCTTTCCACCAAAGTGGTCCCTATTTTTCTACTTGCATTTTTACCTGCTTTCGAACTGCTAGGTTGGCAGAAGCTGGGACAAGTAACGGGAGTTCACTCTGTGATGCGGTGCTAGGGATTCAAACTGCCAAACTGCTGACCTTTCTGATCAACAAGCTCAGTGTCTTAGCCACTGAGTCACCCCTTATTACATTATAACAGGGCTATTGAGGTGAAATTATATGGCAGTGATTTGATTTTGTAGCCTAGCATGGGATGCCAATCCAGCCAATCACAGTTTTTTTCCATTGAAAAGTGATTAACACAATTGTGGCAATTGAGTACCTGAACCCAGTTAGTATGTTTGAATTAACGTTGTGAAATATTCATAGAAATGCTTATTGCATTTTTATATCTCAAGATTTAAATACAAAGAAAGAGGACAATTTCAGTCTTAGCTTCATGTTACATGATATTGATGACTAGTACCTTTTACACTCAGTTCAGAAGCGCAGCACACTGTTTCCTGTCTGTCAGTAGAGCAGGCAAAGGAGGAAAGGGAGACTGCAGAAATAGGAACTTAAAACGTCATCTCCTCCAACATCTTTTCTCCCTCTTCAGCAGTTGAGTAATGGAGGAAATGATTCTGTGGACTAGAACAAATAGATGGAAAAAGTAGGTGAAATTGCAGGCAGTGTATAGGGGAGGCCTCTCTGGCCATCAGGTCTCATTCCATTATTTCAAGTGGTATAAAGACATTGAAAAGACATTCTTTCTAGATGGGCCAGCCATATCTCTCCTGGAAAAGGTGAACATAACCTTTCCTTCAAGTTTGCCTTCAGCATCCTGATATTTAGATGGGATGAGTGGGATCTGCAGCAAAGCACAGCAGCAGTATACATTTCTGCTATTCGGAGTTCTAGCCAGCCAAGATTCTACATTTAATTTTAACTTTTTCCCAGTTTTCATTTCCCGTTCCTCACTTGTTAGTATTCTAAGCCTGTTCAGCGTACTAATTCCTCACTAATCCATTTGGATTAAGTGTATCAGAGATGCTTGTCTTCTCAGGACATTTTTCTTCTTCATAATGTTTTCTGCTTTTTCCCAAGCATGCTAATACACACTATAATATAGTAGCACTGTTTATAGAATAGAATTCTTTATTGGCCAAGTGTGATTGGACACACAAGGAATTTGTCTTGGTGCATATGCTCTCAGTGTACATAAAGAGAAAAGATCCATTCGTCAAGAATCATAAGGTATCACACTGAATAATATTTTGGTTGTATACCATAATTATCCCTTGAATTACTTTTAGAGGTTTCCAATTTATGTCACTGAGGGAGCTCGGCGTCTACCCCAAATGAGGTGGTTTAATGGAATTTCCAAACATAATGGATTAGCCATGTGTTTTTGCTCTCCCAGGCTCTGGGGGTAGGTTTTCCCATGAGGAGAAATGTGATCTGAACAAACCATATACATTGAAATTTCCTCATCATACCATTGGGACGTAGATCTGGACTACTATATTTTCATCAGCTAACCTATAACTCTAATCCCTAAAGAACTGCAAATAGATCAGATACTGCAGGTATGTGAGAAAGAAAGAAAAAGATTAGGCTAGAAATCCAGCCTACCAGGAGGAAGCAATGCATGGAAAGAACATTATCAGCATTGTGATTCAGGCTACTTGTTATGAAAATGGAATCTGGGCGTGCTTGGGCAAAGGGACTTTAGGAAATAGGTAATAAATCCCCAGTTCAGAATACAGGTAGTCCTCAACTTACAACAGTTCATTTAGTGACTGTTCAAAGTTAGAATGGCATTGAAAAAAAGTGTCTTATGAACCATTGTTCACGGTTACAACCTTTGTAGCATCCCCATGATCATATGATCAAAAATCAGACGCTTGGCAATTGATTCATACTTATGACCATTGCTATGTCTCAGGGTCACATGATCCCCTTTTGCACCTTTTTGACAAGCAAAATCAATGGGGAAGACAGATTCACTTTAAGAACTAGGTTACTAACTTATCAATTACATTGATTCACTTAACAACAGGGGCAAGAAAGGTCATGAAATGGGGCAAAGCTCAACAAATGTTTCACTTAACAACAAAAATGTTGGGCTTAATATATTGAAGACTGCCTGTTTTACCTAGGAAAAAAGAGTTGTTCCTGGAAAACTGAGGTAAGAAAGAGGTTGGAGTTGGATAGATTTCTATCAGTCATCTGATTTCTCTTTCCCTGAAAACTGGCTGAATCCCAGCCTTGGCCATGGGTGGGAAGGAGGTGAGATCATCTAATCTCAGCTGCCACATGGCAGGCAAGGAACCCTCCCTGTAGTACATTCCTGAATGATGAGTCCAGCATAACTTCAGATATTTAAGTTAACTGTTCTTTATCATGACCGTTCCTCTAGAAAGTGTATTCTCTGGTTCTCTATAGTTGCACCATCCAAAATAATTATGTCGAGCTATAAAATGAGACTTCCATGCCTTCTGCTATTAAAGAGAAAAAGAGATCTCCATCAGAGATAAACCCATAATTTCAGAATCAAACAGCAGCTGGAGAGGACAATTACAATTTAAGAAAAAGTTGTAGCTACTTTAAGAACAAGGACCCAAAGGATCTTTCATTTCTCTTTTGGAACAAAGCACGACATGTATAATTTATATAATTTATTTATTGTACTTGATCATTTAATGATCATTCAAAGTTGCAATGGCACTGAAAAAAGTGACTTATGACCATTTTTCATACTTATGACCATTGCAACATCCTCATGGTCATGTGATCAAAATTCAGATGCTGGCAACTGGCTCATACTTATGACAAGTTGCAGTGTCCTGGGGTCCTGTTTTCCCCTTTTGCGACCTTTTAACAAGCAAAGCTAATGGGGAAGCCAGATTCACTTAACAACTGGGTTAATAACTTCATAACTGCAATGATTCACTTAACAAGTGTGGCAAGAAAAGTTGTAAAATGGGGCATTCACTTAACAAATGTTTCATTTAGCAACATACATTTTGGGCTCAGTTGTGGTCGTAAGTTGAGGACTACCTATACACACTTTTTGCATATGATTCTTTCCCCTGTCCCCATCCCTTCACCACTTCGAACAAGCATCTTATGCAACAATAGAAGTAGGAGTATGGGATGTGGAATAATGCATATCACTGACAAACAAGGCCTCACAGATTTAATCATGGGCTAATGAATAAAGGCTGAGGGCTATAATTTGGATGCTTCAGAAAATTACGATAATAAACTAGCTTATTGCACCTTAAAAGTTTCCTGTGGAAGCAGCTTTTGTACCCCCATTCATAGTTATTATTATTTAAAGATGCATTCCTGAATTTTCTGTTATCAGCAAACTTTTATGTTGAAGATCTGATTTCTCAAAGAATGTGCTGTCTCTTGGTGAGATGGGCGGCAAATGAATTTAACAAATAAAAAATAAATTAAGGCCACATAAATTGGTACTTTATAACAAAAGTAAACATATTTCTGTTTTTGCTTATTGGGTGGAAAGGGACTTTTCTATACCTGTTGAACCCCCTCCCCACACACTTTTTTTACATCTATTAAAGGATTGCAACCTACTTTTGTACCTAACTACCTATATTCTGTGTTCAGCTGTAGACCCATAACAGCTTGGTTTGCTGTTGTCACCATATAGCTTTCCAAATCCATATTTCTAATTGTACTTTTCCCATGGAGACATGGATTGACCCAGATCTCATCTCCTGAATTATTTCACATTCAGGAGTTTTGAATACTTTGTCCTTGCTTTATTTAGCTGTAATAACTATTGTTGACTGCCCCATATTAGTAACCGTCTACTGCCCTCATGTCTGTGTCTCTGCTAAAGGCTCTTCAAATTGTGGTATTGTGTAATTTATCTAGTCTTCTAAAGTAGTAATGCTGCTGAATGCCCTTCTTGGACACTCCTTGCCCTTATTCTTCCCTCAGAATTAATTATTACCTCTTATGGCCCTTCTGGTAGTGTTGCAGCCCATGTGACACGGTGTTTCAGTTAGGTGTGTTTGAACAAGGATGAATTAATTGACTAAAATTGAAGAACATGGATTAGGTGTAGAATTACAGTCATGGGTTAAGAAGGCAAAGGACAATAGAATTTCTGTATTTTTAATTGTACAAAAACATTAATTAATTGTAAATTAATAACTGAGAGAAAAGATATCCTTAAATTTCCCTTAAAAGAGTTTATTTTTGAAACTGATCATACTATGATTCATTATAATTATAGTCCCATTCTTCTCAACTTGGATACTGAATGTTGAATTTCAAATCCCACAAGATCCAGTTTCCTGGCCATATTGGTTTTGGATTATGGTAGTTGAAGACCAGTGCAGTGGGCACCATGCTGGAGAAGAGATTGAAACACAGCAGTTAGTTTCCTCTACATCATTTATCATTCCATAACAAGGATTTCTTCTTTTTTTAACCTTTATAATATTTTTTTGCTATGAGCACATCAGAAATGTTGCTATGGATACACCAGAGGTGGTATTCAGCAGGTTCTGACCAGTTCTGGAGAACCGGTAGCGGAAATTTTGAGTAGTTCGGAGAACCACCCGTGACTGGAGATTTTACAGTATTCTTCCCCTGCCACGCCCACCAAGCCATACCCACAGAACCGGTAGTAAAAAAAATTTGAATCCCACCACTGGGATACACGCATAATGCTTGCTAGCAAACTTAAGAAAATGTAACACCAAGTGGTAACTATGTTTTTTATATGGCATCCAAAATCATGTGCCCTTAAAAACAACAAGGTGCAATTTGTGTAATATTAATATCAGCAACAATAATAATGCTAATACACAATTTGGGAAAACATTACACACCTCATTTTGAACCACCATTATGAGGAGTGGGAGCATCTGTTGCTATAACATATTCTGATTTTCAATACACAACTATCAAATATCCTGTTCTCATTAATTCTTGAGCACTTTCTTTCTGATCATTTAGCTGAATTGCCTGCCTATGCATATTGTTAGGTTAACAATGAAACAATAAATAACTTTTGACATTTATTACTGTCTTTTTTAAAATTCAGCTGAAATATTGGAAGGAACTGCTAGTAAACGCATTCTCCAGATGAGCTGTTCAGAGCATCCAGACATGGGAGGTGCTTCCTTCTCTTGTCCGATAGGCTGAACTGATTTCTGAGGACACTCCTCCCTGAGGCTCCTCCTTAGCGTCCCCAGTTTTTGCTCAGCCTTCATAAGAGATGGGCATACTTCTCTTGGCTGAATTCTCTGAAAGCGAGCAGAAAATCTGCATTTCACATTTAGTGATTCTCTCTTCAGAAGGCTGTCTGAAGAACAACTGCGTTCTTTTTGCTGATGATGTAAAGCTATTCAACACCACCAACAATACTGTTACCCTTTAAAAAGACCTCAACTATGTATCAGAATGGTCAAACAAATGGCAACTTCAAATCTCAACAAATAAATGCTCTGTCTTACATATTGGCAAAAAAAATCAGAAAATAAAATACAAACTGAATAGTCAAGACCTTGTTGATGATCCAAACTCTGTCAAGGACCTTGGAGTATTCATCTCTAATGATCTAAGTGCTAGAGCCCACTGTAACTACATAGCCCAAAAGACATTAAGACTTGTTAATGTAATCCTACGTAGCTTTTTCTCTGGCAATATCATACTACTAACTAGAGCATACAAAACATTTACTAGACCAATACTTGAATACAGCTCATCAGTCTGGAACCCACATTACGTATCTGATATTAATACAGTTGAGAAAGTCCAGAAATATTTCACAAGAAGAGTTCTCCACTCTGCTACTCGTTGCAGAATACCTTATGTCACCAGACTCGAAATTCTAGGCCTAGAAAACCTAGAACTACGCCGCCTTCGGTCCGATCTAAGTATAGTATATAAAATCATACATTGCAATGTCCCACCTATCAATGAATACTTCAGCTTCAACCATAACAATACAAGAGCAAACAATAGATACAAACTCAAGGTTAATCACACCAAACTTGATTGCTGGAAATACGACTTCAGCAACACAGTGTCTGGAATACTCTACCTGTCTCTGTGGTTTCTTCCCCAAACCCCAAAATCTTTAATCTTAAACTGTCTACTATTGACCTCACCCCTTTCCTAAGAGGTCTGTAGGGGGCGTGCTATAAGCGCACCAACGTGCCTACCATCCCTGTCCTATTGGTTTTTTCTCTCTCTTATATGTATCCATTTCATGTATTCATAACCATGCTTATACTTTTACCTGTTATCTTATAATCGCTTGACAAAATAAATAAATAAATAAATAAAAAAATAAAAATAAAACTAGCTGTCTTCCCTCCCCGGAAGTTAGCAGTGTTAATTAACAAAAAGTATATTCTTTGTATATAAAATATTCCAGGTTCGTTTCCTGCATCCTCAAGAAGGACCAATAAAAATCCTTAGCTAAAACCCTTATGATTAGATGTCAGTCAGCTAATAGTTGCAAATAAAATCTATATAGTTTATAACGTACTGTGAAAATGGGTTTAATTGAATAAAATATGATTAGGTTAACAGTGAGTATATCATGTGACTACAGTTGAATTCACATTACACTTATCTATGACAAATATAACCACAAAATATAGAATCAGTTCAATTTTCTATGGTGGTAAAATATACTGAGCCATAAGCTAACTGCACAAGCTGAGTTCTTATATCATATTAGGTTATAACATGAATTGTTTGGTTTTAGGATAATGTAGTGCATGAATAAGTATTCAAAACATAGTTGAACATTTTTTAAAAAGACATATGAACCCAACCACAGTGCATATTGTATTGATAGTATATAATTTGCTATGACATATTTCAAATTTTTACATGTTTGATACACGTGAGCTAGAACTAACTACATAATTGTTCTTTTATAAAGTGCATATACAGAATAAAATGTTGCATTTTTATGTCAAAGTAATTTATAAGTGCTTATGGTAAACTCAAAATATTCATAAAGCTCTGGAAGAGGTTTGATTTTTTTGTTTCCTTTGTAAGTAATCAAATCCGATTCTTTACCATATTGGGGGATAGCTCATGTTTATTTAACACATTCTGTTAGCAATAGATGGGGGAACTCACTAAGTTGTTTTGCAATGTGTTTTACCCTGGAATACATAGAAGGAGTGGCTTTGACAGCTGTATGGTAACTCTTGTTTCCAAAGCAGAAAATACCTAGTCTACAAGTAATGAAACAGAGACATAAATAAGCAATTTATTGTATAGTAGGTTTCATTGCAAAATAGCTTTACATAGAATCCGCATAACTGTTGAATACGTTTCCTTGGTATCAATAAGGCTCAACAGAGGTAATATTATAGTGAATTTGGGAAACAGTAGTGGATGGAAGTAGAAATATTATGAACATTTCCATATATTGCTTTCTCTTTTTTTTTAAAGACTGATGCAACTCTTCACATTTCAGGTGCAGATTATGAATTCTACTAGAACTGGAAAATAGGAATCTGGATGTATTCATTGTAGCCATTCCTACAATGAGATCAAGCAGCTCAGGAAAGGTTGTTGCAACACAATTGGAAGGACTGTACAATAGCAGCATGCCCCAGGCTTGTCTCTGAAAACGTAGCCCTTTTCCCACAAAGATGACTTAAAAACTAGACACTTGAAGAAGAGTAATACTTGCAATAGTACACAATTGCCATACTGCCTCTTCTTCTTTTTCTTCAGCGTTTGTCTCGCGCTCTGGCGAGGTCCGCTAATGTCCTTGAGTACTGCTTCCACGCCTCTCTGTCTGCCACGTATGTCGGGTCTGCCTTCGCGATCTCTAGATCGGCCTTGATCGTGTCCATCCAGCGTTGCTTAGGTCTACCACGCGGTCCTCTGAGCCATCCGACAATCAACTTCACAAGCTGATGGATTCTTATATCATATTAGGTTATAACATGAATTGTTTGGTTTCATGACCGGATAATGTAGTGCATGAATAAGTATTCAAAACATAGTTGAACATTTTTCATTCCTGAAAGACATATGAACCCAACCACAGTGCATATTGTATTGATGAGTATATAATTTGCTATGACATCTTATTTCAAATTTTTACATGTTTGATACACATGAGATAGAACTAACTACATAATTTTTCTTTTATAAAGTGCATATACAGAATAAAATGTTGCATTTTTATGTCAAAGTAATTTATAAGTGTTTATGGTAAACTCAAAATATTCATAAAGCTCTGGGACTTCCGGTTTGTCGGCCGCGGCGGCAGGGATTTGCGAAGCTGCGCGATCCCTGCCGCGCTAGCCGTTTTTGGGCTCCGACCCAGCCGGGTGCGAGCTAGGCTGCCCTGCAGGGGCAGCTGAAGGTAGGGGATCCGGAGAAGGGTTTGGGGGTGCTGCAGACCCCCTCCCTGGCAGGCAGAACCCCTTTTCCCAGGACGGTGCAGCGGCGGTCCGTAATGGCCGCCACAAAGAAGCTGGCAGCCGGGTAAGAATGCGCAGGAGGAAGTGGAGAAAGTGATTGAGAGGAGAAAGTTTTCTTGGCTCCTAGGACTCTAAGACATATTTAATAAAATTCCTGAAAAGTATGACTTTCTGAATAATACCTGCCAGAAGAGGAAAAAAGCGGCTGCTGGAAGGTGCTGAAAGGATAGCTTTCCCTCTTTTCCTACGGAATAAATAACTGGATATTAAGAAACCTATTTTTTTAGGTGGAAATTGGATTTAAGCGATGAGTGGGAAGAGAGAGGATTAAAAAGAAAATATTTGTATGCTAAGATTTGTTGGAGCAGATGCCTTAAGGATTTGAAGACTAGAATATATTGTAACAAGACTTTAAACAGATTTGGACTTTCTTTCTCTTTGATTGATATCACCCCAGAAGGAGAAAGTGAGAACTCTGCCTTGGTTTGGACTGATTGATAACTTTGGGACTGTTTTATCTTTTTTATTTTCTTTTGAATATTCTGGTTGTTGTAAGAAGAAAGAAGGAGAAAAGAAAAGAAAAGATTTATAATGGCTCTTTCTGTTGAGGAACTGAGAAATGGTGTGGAAGAAGCTTTTCTTTTCTTAGAAATGGCGCTTACTAATTATCAACAAAAATTACAACAGATGAAGACAGCAGAGGAACAAGAAAGAAAGGAAGGAGCCATCTTTAATGAATCTCAGAATTTGATCCAGAAAAAAGGAAGAGAGAAAGAAAAGAAAAGAAGAGAAAAGAAGAAAACTAAAGGATTTAAGGACTTAAGATCTAAAAAACATTTAAGAAAGGGAAAAATAAAGTGCAAAACCAATATGATGATTGTAAACAAAGGGGAAAAGAAATACGACAGAGAAGGGAAGCCGGTAAGGCAGAGGCTAGAAGAAGGGGGTAGAAAGGTTTGTTGGGAAAAGAAAGAAAGGGAAAAGGTGGAGAAAAGCTACAACGTTTTGAAATTAAATGGAAAAAAGGAATTTTTATGGATAATGGATAAAGTATAATTTTTTTTAAAAAAAGATTTTGCAAGGTACATAAGATGAGATGGTAGTATTGCAATGGTTTAAGAGTTGATAAGAGATTAAAATGTTAAAATGTTTAAAAATGATTGGTATTAAAACTTAATAATAGGAGAGGCTTAGAATATTGTTTTAATTAAAGAGTTTAATAAAATTATGGTATTGATGTTATTATAAAATTTTTATTATAGTATTTCTTTTTAATATTTGGATTTATTCTCTAATTATGCATTTAATTGTGTTGGATGTATTAGTTAGATAGAATGTACCAAGCAAAATCTGATTGGGTATTAGATATTATTTTAAAGATTAATTTGATTAACTTAGAGGGGAGATAGAAAGGCATCATACTCTGATTAATGATTTCAGGAGAAACTGATTTTCTTTTTTTCATAAGGGATGAGACAAAGGGATGATAAAAAATGGACAAAAGATACAAATATAATGATTTAAACTAAGATGATTAATTAAGGTAGAATTAAGAAGTATGAAATATGTGGAGAAGTTAATATAGAAGGCTTAGAATGGTAAATAAAATAAGTAATGATATGTAAGATGAGCATGAATATAATTGAAGTCCATGAAGAGAGAGCACCTGGGTCCAAGTTACTTTCCAAAAAGATATTTTTTTATGTTTTGTGTGTTGTGTGTATATGTCTTTTTGGGGGAGAATTGGTAAAAACTTGTAGAAATATAGAATGAGAATAATGGTAACTAAGTCAGAAAGAAACAGATGAAATAATAATAATGATATTGAATAAGAGTAAAGAGAAGTAAAGAGAAATTGAATAAGAGGTTTTGGTATATTATATGGAAATGGTTTAAAACAGAATCATAATTTATCTGACTTGTTAAATTTATAAGGGAAAAAGGTTTAAACATGTAATGAATAATGATAATTTGTGTGTTTTAAAAATTAATAAAACTTGTTTAAAAAAAAAAAAAAATATTCATAAAGCTCTGGAAGAGGTTTGATTTTTTTGTTTCCTTTGTAAGTAATCAAATCCGATTCTTTACCATATTGGGGGATAGCTCATGTTTATTTAACACATTCTGTTAGCAATAGATGGGGGAACTCACTAAGTTGTTTTGCAATGTGTTTTACCCTGGAATACATAGAAGGAGTGGCTTTGACAGCTGTATGGTAACTCTTGTTTCCAAAGTGGAAAATACCTAGTCTACAAGTAATGAAATAGAGACATAAATAAGCAATTTATTGTATAGTAGGTTTCATTGCAAAATAGCTTTACATAGAATCCGCATAACTGTTGAATACGTTTCCTTGGTATCAATAAGGCTCAATAGAGGTAACATTATAGTGAATTTGGGAAACAGTAGTGGATGGAGGTAGAAATATTATGAACATTTCCATATATTGCTTTCTCTTTTTTTAAAAAAGACTGATGCAACTCTTCACATTTTAGGTGCAGATTATGAATTCTACTAGAACTGGAAAATAGGAATCTGGATGTATTCATTGTAGCCATTCCTACAATGAGATCAAGCAGCTCAGGAAAGGTTGTTGCAACACAATTGGAAGGACTGTACAATAGCAGCATGCCCCAGGCTTGTCTCTGAAAACGTAGCCCTTTTCCCACAAAGATGACTTAAAAACTAGACACTTGAAGAAGAGTAATACTTGCAATAGTACACAATTGCCATACTGCCTCTTCTGTCCCCATAATTAGAACTGATGCAAGACATAAAACCTGGTTGGACAGGTCTCACTGAGTAGGATTTTCCCTTCTTTTCCAGCCAGGTATCACTGATACATGCCAGGTTTTCCCTCTTGTCCTTGAGTAAATCATGAAGTTTCATTGCAGCCAGATCTGGCATTCAAAAGCACCAAGCTGTGCCCAGCTGTTCAGTTGCCTGGGTCTTGAGGTAAGATTGGAGAGCCAGCAACAGATTGGCATTGAATGTTAGTCTCACCTTCCTCTGGCATTTCTCATTATATTTCCCCCATTCATCACTAGTATTACCCTTTCACCTCCTTGGTGTTCTTTAACCAGTGCTATTTATTTTCACTATCCAGAATCAAGAAAACTGAAAAGGGGAAGAGATTTTAGCTTCACTTCCAGAAAGTCCCCTACTTAAGGACAGATTACATTCCGAGAGGCTGTTGGGTTGGTAACTCGGTTTTGTTTGCAAGTTCAACAAGCATAAAAATACGCACAGTGCAGTTCTTGCCTTGAATGGGTTACGGTCCAGGGAGCCTTGGGTGGCACCAGGAGGAGCTGGGGGGGTGGGGGAGGGAGAGGAAAGAGTGTGTCAATTTCTGGCATGCCGCATACCTATGCTAGAAACTGGCCATTTCTTACTTTTTCCCAAATTCCTGTTTTCTCTCACTGCTGCCCAGGGTTTGCTGCCCAGGGTTAAGTTGTGGCTTGTATAGGGTGATAACTTTGCTGTCTGCAGCTCCAACCTAAAGGCTCATAGGAAAGAGCAGGACTAGGTTTTAAGTGCATCCAAAGCTGGTCCGTTCCCCCCGCGTTTCTCCTGACTTCTGGATGCGGACAGGTTAGTTAGTTTCAGCAAAAATTTGCAACTCAAACGTTCCTAGTAGAGTAATGTTTATATTTAAATTAGTGAAAGTGGGAAAATAGATTGACAAGGAGAGTTCATAGGAATAATCCTTTTCCATTTGTACTGCAGGGTGAATAAGAACCATTGTGATTCAGGGAAGGCTAATTTTGGCTTCTTTCACGTCACATTAAAGGGGGCTGTCTTTTAAAAATATCAGGATCCCACTGTTGAGCCATAATGAGTCACACATATGCAGTAGTTGGCACTGCTAATAATGGTGGGTGGGTGGTTAGTCTGTACCTGGGGAAACCCCCCCAAAGCCATATTATCCTCTGCACTCATTTCTTTTTCAGTCCACTGGTATTGTGCTCACTACCAGAACAATATTTATAGCTTTTAAGTCAGAGACTGCAAGTAGGGGTGAAAAATCAAATGAAATCACTTAGAAAGTTTCAGCAGCAAGAGGTGAGTGAGTGCAAAATTCTGTCTTCTTCCATAAATGAGTAAGCAGCATATGACTCTGTAAGAAGACCAGCCCTTTGGTCCAAGATAAGCTTTTTTCCCCCAGCCTTCCTGTTTTATCATTGCAAAATGAATAAGAGTTCATAATCTGTCTTCAGATGGCAAAAGAAAACCAAAACCAAGCTAAAACTGGTTTGGATAAAAGAAATATTTTCTCTTCTAAACCCATGTTATTATTGACCTTTTACTCATCTTTCTTAAAACTCACAATGTGAAAGGCTTTAAATTTATTGATAATGGAAGTTTTAATTTCTCCCAAGTTAAACTCATTCCATCAATATGTGTCGGCTGACATTTAGTTGTCTCTGTTATTAATGTATCACAACATACCAGTTCTGTTACTTAATACAAAAAGAATGTTTAGTTTCAGATTCTGGATCATCCAGAAGTATACCGAGTGTATAATAACCCTGAAGAGCTTCTGTTTAGTTGACTTCATGATATCAATCAGAGGTGGAGGACTTGATGATTCTGTGCCAGAGGATGGGAAAACTCAAGAATCCAACAATTTCAACAGATATTTTGACAGCACAGGTGGTCCTCATAGAGTAACTACAATTGGGACCGGTAACTTGGTCATTAAGTAATGCTGTCACTAAGTAAAATCACAGCTGTACTCATGATTTTATAAGCAGCTTTCCTTTGTTTTACAGACTGGTAACGGTTGTATGATAAATGCTAGGATTGTTGCAAATTTACTTTTTCATCATCATTGTAACTATGAATGATTGCTAAACAAGGCAGTTGCTAAATCAGGATTATTCATATTGCACAGTATTACAGAAGGTTTTGCAGTGACTGGCAGGCTGTCCTTTTCTGTTTTTTTGATACTGCTTTAAGATGTTTTAAATCTCAAGTAGCCCAATTTTGATAAAAATACCATGAATGGCTAAGGTAAGATTTAGCTCTGGGCCAACTCCTAATACCTTTCTGACGGGTGGGATTCTACCAGTTCACACCTATTTGCTAGAACCGGTTGTTAACATTCTAAGCAGTTCAGAGAACCAGTTGTTAGAAGAAACTACTGGCCTAATCCTATAAGGAAGGCAGGAAGGAAACATTCTGGTGTTGCTTACAGAAACTGCCTCTCCATTAACTCTTATTACATTCTTGGCAGGACTAGACTTCAAGTCTCAGGAACGTCTCTGGAGTTTTTTTCCTCTCCTTTGCTGGTACTTTGCTTGTGTGGAGTGACCATTTAAAGTTCCAATGGCACTGAAAAAAGTGACTTATGACCATTTTTCACACTTACGACTGTTGCAGCATCCCCACAGTCATGAGAGGTCAGGCGAGGAGGAGATGCGTGCCTCGATGTGAGTGATATTGAGTTGGCCACACCCAGCCAATAACATGACCACCAAGCCATGTCCACCCAGGCACATGACCACTAAGCCACGCCCACCACCTAAGCCATGCCCACAGAACTGGTTGTTAAAATTTTTGAATCCCGCCTATTACAGTAAGCCAGGAAGAAACAGGTGGGGCAAATTTGGTCACCCCATTTCTATGCTGTACTAGTCTCCCATTTAAATGGCAGTTCCAGAAGAAAAGCTAATGTAGTTTAATTCTCTTTTCTTAATTTAGACAACATGGGGAGTCAAGAACAAGCTAAGAGAAACAACAATTATGTTTGGTTATAAGGAATGGTTGAAGTGTTAATTTTCATGTGTCCAACATCCTGAGTTCATGCAACTAGCACTGACTTTTCTTGGCAATATCACACAAACACAGTCCTTATATTGTAGTGCATAAGAGTGCACTGCTAGGGTGCTTGTATAAAAACGTATCCTTCTGTCCTTGGTAGAGTTAATCTAGTTCTACACTATTATTGCCAAACCAGTGACTTTAGATTATAAGGAATATAGATATGTATAACTTAAATATTTGATTCATTCAGCAAAAAAATTCTCTAGGATCTGTTAGATCCCTCAAAGAATGTTTTTAAAAGGTTGGCTATTATTGTTTCTATACCACAGAAAATGATACATTTGAAAGAATATTGATAGATATGTTCAAGACTTCCCATAATTCCTTATGAGTAGATATTATTACCAGGGTGAACCAAGCTCTTGGAGGGGAATTAAAAGCTATATATTCCCCCGAATCTAGAATCACTTCATTTGTGAAGAACTTTGGAAATACTGAACTGGAATGTGTGTGGTAAAAGATGATTAAGTTTTCCTGGAAAATTGTTCGTGTTCCATCTTTTGATGAAATTTGTGAGTTTTCAACATTTGAATTTGACTTTGTGCGAAAGGAAAGTTCTGGACTTGTGACCAGTTCTGGAGAATCGGTAATGGAAATTTTGAGTAGTTCAGAGAACCGGCAAATACCACCTCTGATTGGCCTCGCCCCCATCTATTCTCTGCCTCCTGAGTCCCAGCTGATTGGCTGGGTCTTCTTTTGTTGCCCTGCACAGGAGAACGGAGCTGGAAAGCAGCTTAGTGGGGTGGGGAGGGAATGGGGATTTTTGCAGTAACTTTCCCCCAGGAGTGGGGAGGGAATGGAGATTTTGCAGTACCCTTCCCCTGCCACGCCCACCAAGCCACGCCCACCAAGCCATACCATGCTCACTAAGCCATGTCCACAGAACTGGTAGTAAAAAATGTTGAATCCCACCACTGGTATGAATCTAGTCATTGCACTAAACCACAGTTTACTGCTAAATACAGTCAATCAGTAGCATCTCTAATAATAATTCCTAATAAACTTTCCAGGTTTGCCTTCAGATATTTAAATTTTCCAAGAACATAAATGTATTTAGCAATAATTACATATAATTTCCTCTTTCAAAAAAGATAACTTGTAAATGTGCTTTCTCAAAAAGCTCGGCTTAGTTTCCATGCAAACTGTCATACAGCAGTGATGTAGGGTGTGTATGCAGACCTACACTAGAACATTTAATCCATTAGTGCTTACAAATTCCTGCTAATGTGCTACCCAATTTGGGTTCTTTTGAGCTGTAGACATGCTGTAGACATATACAGAGTAACTTTTTTCCTTTTGTCAGAAGAATGGAATCTTTCCACTTTGCGTTAATTATATGTATATTTTCCCTTATTGTCAGCTTTGCTTTTTGATAAAATCTAATTGATTTTTATCAATGCAGCAATCTTTGCTCTGGGGCATGTGCACATGCACTTGCACACACACATTCTCTCTTTCTGTTTTGTTACACACACACACACACACACACACATTCTCTCTTTCAGTTTTGTTATTTATCACTTTATTTGCATAGAGACATGCTTACTATCATTTTAGAATCATTGGCCTTTATATTTTGGTAGCTTAATTTGAGCAGATTTCCTGATGCTTGCTATAAAAATTGCAGGATAGATAGTTTTAGTGGTTTTCCAGTCTCCAATCTGTGGACTTTGGATGCAAAACCCATTCTTTTTGAAGCAGCCTAGCCTGAGACAACTGATGTATTTTAGATTACGTGGGTCAATTTACCTTATTTGCATAACGTTGCAATTACCAGCTTTATGTCATACAGTTCAATTTATTTCATGATGCAAATGATACAAAATATCAATTTTGTAATTACACAAATAATCTATTAACACCAATTATGTAAATTTGGGTTTAACTGACATTTAACTGATGCATTTTTTTTTCTTACACACCAGAAAGATAATTGTTTTTCTTTCAGATGTCCTTATTGCCTGCAACTCTGTTTTCCATATGCAAACCCTAGAGAATAAATGAGAACATGCCCTTATAGAAACATTTATAAATGACTATTGGCATATGGCTGATGAAGTGGGAGATGTGACCAAGACACATAAAGTGCCCCTTTTGATCTGTTTCCTCTGTAATGCTATATGAAGTAGCTCTCAGCTAGCAGTGAGAAAATTTCAGGTTGAAAGAGCCTCCAAAACAGAGGCAACATTCAGAACTGGATTTCAAAGCAGAAATGTGAACCCCTTGTTTCACATTAAAAAGGTGACTCTTCCCAATAAAATATATTTCAGTTTTGCAACAGTAAGAAATGTGATTCTCACCAAACATTGAACTATAGTTCTCAAGTTCCCTTGCTATTAGTAGTTAGGGTTGCTGGGGAAAATCCTTTGCTTTCCTATGCCTGTTGCGTAAGGTCTTGAGGTGCTGAGTCATTACAGCAATACACATCTCATTCATTCTCAATTTTTTTTTATTTCAGCTATGCATTGAATTCATCAAAGACACACTAAATGTGAACCAAGCATGTGAGGCCTTTCAGGTAAGTAGTCATGTTCCCAGGCTTGACCGTATGTCAACCCCTGATCACTTTAAGGATAGAAGCAGGAGATCTTCCCCAGAAAACTAATGCTACAGACATTGACAGCTGATTAATTCTATGCAGATTCCTTGTTGTTAGGCTGAATTCAAAGATCTGCAATGCCTTAATTGGTAAAACACATGAAATCAGTTGTGTCGATTGTAGACAGACAGCAGTAGTAGAAATCTTCAGCATAGGCTTCCTATGTTGAGCAACTGGTATGGAAAGACTAGCACTAGCAAACTTGCAATATTAATCACCTTTCCTGATAAGCCTTGATGAGTAAGCAATGCCTCCATCCTACCAGTTGGATGGGGATAGAGAATAATGTTGAAATGTTGATAAGTGGATTAGCAGACAGGCAAATATTGTTGAAAGAAAAAAAATGCTATAAGAGATATTTGTTTACCTAATAGCAAGGCCTTATGGTATAAAGTACCATAGTAACCAGAAGCTTGAATTGCTCCCATAATTCAACTAACCGACAACTAGTAAAAATGCTGTGTCATGCTCAATACTATTTGTATCACTGCATTCTGGATCAGCTGCAGCTTGTAAGAGGACTTTCAGATAGTTCCATATAGAATGCACTGCAATAATCCACATATAGGATGACTGAGGCATGAGTGTCTGTCTGGAATGGGAGAAGCTGGCTTATAGGATGAAGCTGTGGAAACCCTCTAGCTTTCTTAGCATTAGCTATTAATTGCTCTTCGAGGAGGAGCTGCAAGTCTAGGAATGTCTCCAAATTGTATACTAATCCTGAAGAGGGAACAGCAGCCCTATTAACAACTAAACAACCTTGGTGTTGCAGTAGTTAGAATGTAGTATTGTAGTCAAACTCTGCCCAAGTTCAGTCCTAAGGGGACTCAGGGTTAACCCAGCCTTCCATCTTTCCAAGGTCGGTAACATGAAGACCAAATTGTTGAGGGCAATATGCTGACATTGTATACCACCCAGAGAGTGCTGTAAAGCAGAGGTCCCCAACCACCGGGCCCCGGACCGGTACTGGTCCGTGGATCATTTTCTACCGGGCCGCCGGTTTGCTGGGCGCTGCCATCTTGTTTCGACAGAAAGTGCTTCCGGGTGAGCTTTTCCGGTTGGAAAGTGGCGTTTGGGTCCTGAAGGAATCCTCGCGCCTTAGTTTCATCGAGGGGGGGGGGGCGGCTTCGAACGAAGAGCCGTCCCGATGGCGGAGGAGATCAAAAAAGCACAAAAATGGTACAAAGGAGGAGTTGAAGGTGGCGGGGAGAAGCGGGGGACGGCTGGCTGGCCGGTCGCTTGGCTCGCCTTGCTTTGTCATGCGTGCTGATGCCGGTACCAGGCCGCGGATCATTTTGTGATGCCAGTACCGGGCCGTGGCACAAAAAAGGTTGGGGGCCACTGCTGTAAAGCATTATGGGCTGTTATATAAGTCTAAATGCTATTGTTAAAGATAGACATTCTTCAAAATCAAATGGTCCAGATATCCAGTTACTTGGTATTGCTAAGGCCAAATCTGTTCCTTCCCATCCAGACCCTTACAGTCTTCAGCCATTTGGGACAATAAATTAATCATTATACTAAAATTAGATGCTGGAATGGAATGGAACTAAACAGAAGATACTTTTGTTTTCTGGTAAATGAGTCTCTTTACCGGAAGAGTCATGATGTGTTTCTCAGGGTTAGGACAAAACAAATAGCAAATACTCTTATTATAGCTATTGCAGTTTTAACTCTGAGGGGGGAAAACCTGAATTGTTGGAAAAGTAATCTGGAAAAACAGCACCCATCTGATGGTGAGAGAAGCATTGGAAACCCATTACTACTGCAATTTTCAGTGATGTAAAAAGGGATTTTTCAATTCAGGGCGAAGGAACATAAAGGCTCTCTCACATGTCCTCTTCTTTTCGGACTTCTATTCTGTTCTGCATTGAAAGCCAGTAGTGAAATGTTGCTGTCTTTGAACTTCCCCCACTTCGGGGATCTTTTTAAGGGATATTACAAAGTATCCCACTGTGCCAATGGCTTTTGTACTGCAAGCCCTTCAACCCTGACAAACGTTTATCCTGGCTGATTTCATACTCGCTGACATGCAGAAACCATATTCAGAAAGTGAAAAACATTATGTGAAATGTTGGCAGATTTCAACATTTCCGTAAGCCAGAGATCAAACACAGAATACAATGATTCCTGTTATGTTTGGTTTTTGTTGCTTTACTTTGCTTCTGTTTGCATTGGATTGTTCTGTGTCACTGTGTGACAGTTAACAGGATGTGCCACATGATGTAGTGCTGCCATTTCTGTGTTGTTTATGTAGGCTACCTCACTTCAATAGCACATATTCTGTGTATGCAGCAGGAAGGTGAAATACTTGGCTGTAACAAAAGGGGCTGCTGGGCTCATTTGGGACTCTTCAACATGGCCCAGTTATTTTGTTTTACCAGCAATGTCAGCAGTATAAAACTTGCTGTCTCCATCGATGATCTCAATTCTGCTAAAAGCATAATGTTGGCAAATGATGGTGTCTTTATTTATGACGTACAAGACACAGTTGATGGATTGCCCATACATCATTTCCTTCCCCCCTCCCAAAGTCATCAGCTGGTGGAAGAATCATCCTCCACTATAGCAATAAAGATGAAGGAGGAGGTTGGTTATGAAAAAGAGCCAGATTTGCAGGTTTAGCCTTCTTTCAAAATGTGCTGATTTTGTACAAATGCTCAGGTGTGTTGAAAGAGAGCCTCACCATCCCCTCATGGTTCAGCTCCTTTTGGACACAAATTTATGGCTAGTCTAGAATAGCTCATTCAGAAACTATGCTAATCTTATGTTCAAAAAAGCACAAGACCCACACTGTATTCAAAAAAGAACTCTGTACAACAGTTGACAACAGAAAAGAGATAACTTTCACTGTGCAGATTCACTGTGTAGCTTCTCTGCTGTCATCCCAGTAGATTTTCAGTGTTTTCCAAATGATCTAGGTCTCCAAGATCTGATGGGCACAGGAGAAACCCCAGTTTGAAAGAATTATCACCTGGAAGATAATCTCCAGGAACTGTAGAGTATGTCTGCTCCAGTGTCAGGCGGCCAATAATCTCTGGATTAATTTTCTATTGATAAAATAATCTGATTAAATACATTTGTAGTGCTGCTTTCCGGACCCAGCTTAAAGTGATATTAGCATACACCGTTTTGTGTTATGTTGGACAGTTGGTGTCACATATTGAGAGCCTTAGGGATCTTATTTCTAGTTATGCTGCAATGATGCCCAACTGTGCTAAGCAAACACTACAGTAATATGATAGTTATGAAGAAATTGCAAACAGAGGTGTTCTAAGGTGCAGTCTTGAATCACAACCATGTGATTCATATTCCATGTGTCCCTGAATCTGTGTTTCAATATGCACACATTCCATGCTTGTGACAGAGACCTTAGAATTTCTGTAACTATGCAGTTTGTCCATCAGCATAACCATGTCATGTTATAAAACTCATAAAAGACAAGCACTGACAATCTAGGTATGCTTAGTTTATTTATCACACTCCTAAATTAATACGTAATCATCCAGTGTAAAATTATAGGGAAATTCTGTTTCGGATGTGAACAGACAATCATCTTTCTCAGAAAGAGGTTCTGGTTTCAATTCTGCCTGACCCTGTTCTCAAAGGATGTTTCCTCTGCTGAATTTGGAACTAAGAATTTGCAATGAAGTCTTTTTTGTATGGTTAATCTCTGTTCCTCACTTCATATTTTAGCCTCCTTTATAACTTTCAACGCAGATACCTTTATATCTTTATATCTGCATGCGCATGTGAATTGATTTTTTAAAGTATTTTATATATTGTAGAAGTTTATAATCTGTTAAACTTCCTTGGGGAGTTTACATAATTTAAAATGCAAATTAAAAATCTAGGTGGTTTTTTTTTTTTAAAAAAAACACTATATCTTATGTCTCCAGGTGCATTCTTTGTTGCTGTAATTTTCTCAAAAACCTTTTGTGAAATAATACTGGTACTAAAGCCGGTTAACTGACTGTTATTTTTAGTATTGTTGTTTTTAAATGGGCCTAACTGATATCTCTGTAGCCTAAGGAGTATAGCGATCATAGAGAGGAAATCCTCCATTCACTGCAATACCTCCACTCATTCAACCTAAGTGAGTGTCATTGCTCTAACAGCGTCATTATGGCGCCTATCATTTGTTGGGGTGGGGTTTAATGAGAAATGAGCGCTGCTGCAGTTCTTATACTGCAATTGCCCTCCAGCCTAGCTGAACATTATTAGCATATATTGCTTTTTCCTATGTCTTTAAGCAAGTGATATATCATAGGCTAAAGTACAGTACAAGAGTTACTCTAAATTACTCAATACATAGAGCTATATTTTCCTTCCAACCAGATATGGGGTAGGAAATCTGCAGTCACTTTTTATCACCTTCTGAAGTATTAAGCTAGGCTGCCAAAAACCAATGGCACAGTTTCTTCTCACTATCTCCATGTTGGAAACACGGGAGCAGAGTTGTAAAAGCTGTAAAATAGGCATGTCAGAGTGAAAAATAGAAAAGAAACTCAAACTCCCCCATTAACAAAATTCAGACCTGACCTGACCCAAAATGTGCCTCCACTCCAGCCTTGAGTCAATGAGACTCGAACTGCCAAATTGCTTTGCAACATTTAGCATTCCCTGGTTAATTGCAACTCTTGACCCCCAAAGATGGCTTAGCCCTGCACTGTGGTTTGCTTTTGCCCATCCGAATCACTACACAGTAGAGGTAGTCTTCAACTTGTAACCAGTTGCTTAGCAACCATTCAAAGTTATAACGGACCCCTCAAAAAGTACTTACAAGCCAGATTCAAAGTTCCAATGGCCACTGTCCCTCCCCCATGGTCATGTGATTGCATCTTGGGCACTCAGCAACTGGCCCGCATTTACAGCCATTTACAATGTTCCATAGTCACTTAGCTGTGATTTATGATGTTTTGGGCTGGAAACTAGTGCTTTCTTCTGGTTTACAGCAAAAAAAGGCCAATTGCAGACAATGGGTTTACTTATTGACCAGGGCATTCTTTAATGACCACTGCAAAAAAGTACGGTAAAATTGGGTTGGTCATGCAATGACCCCCTTAACAATATGTATGACTTTCAGGTTCAGTTACATTTGTAAGTCTTGAGGACTATCTTAGACAATACTGCCTTACCTTTATACTGTATTTATATTGCTCCAAGGGCTTTTAAAAAAAAAAAACATTGAAAGCAGGATAAAATAGAATATATAAATAAAATATTATATCTGAGATTTTAATTTACGATATCATTTTTTTCTTAAATCATTATCGGGGTCACATTTATATATCATGAGGCCTTAGTATTCTGTGCAGTCCCTGAAAAGCTTGGTACTGTCCCCAGCAGCCTTCCTTACAGAATTTCTGGCTGAAATTAGGTAAAACATTCAGAGTGTGGTTTCTAGAACTCTGTACGGAGCTTTAGAGTAGCTTTGCTCATCTGACGATGATGAGGGCTTAGAATGGAACCTTGGAAATCCTCTGAGCCACAGCCCAAATGTCTCTCTCCCATAGGGATACATTGTGGTTTGTTTTTTTTCTAGATTTTTTTCCTATGCAATTTATGGCTTGATCCAGTCCATTTTAGAAGCATTATTTCTTTTGCCATCTTCTCTCCCAACACAAAAAGATGATCCTGTTCTGTTGCATTGTTGGAACGTTATCATTCTACTGATGAACAGTCCTGATAATTTCATGCAATTTCTTTTCAACTTTCTGAATTTGATGCGTTGAAGTCCACAGTTGCTGAGATTGGGAAACACTGGTGTATGGTATAACACATAGTAGCCTCTTTCATACTCAAATTCAGATTAACTTCTTTAGTGTCTCACAGTCATGTGTAGGTCCCGGGGACATTTCTGAGTAATCCAGGAGCAGGGAATGAAAATAGAGGTTAGCGTTGCGTGCTCCCCGGGACCTACACATGACATTCTTTCTTGTTTTCTGCAAAAAGAACCACTCATACGGAAAAACCTCTGTATGTAATTGATGAACTTTGTGGTGTCATGATGGTGTTTGCTAAACTCTCCCTTTGTGCCTCTGAGGAACACCCACACATTTAAAAATGGATTACCCCCTTTGTGTTTTCCATAACCACCAAGCAGCATTTCCTTTATTTGTTTGTCAAGTGATACATATTTATTTATGACTATATACATTACTTGGTAAGTCCACTTTGCAAATCAGAGGAGGACGGACTGAGGTCACTGAAAACCATAGTCTGTGTTCTATTTTCAGGACATATAGATACCAAATCAAGATACAAAAACAACACAGCTGTGGTCAGGTGTGTTTTGCCTGATGTTTGGTGTTTACTGTTTTCTTTTGTTTTTTTGTAAAAATTTTTATTGATTTTTAAAGACAAACATAAACAAACAAAACATAAAAACATCAACCTTTCTTCCATAAGTATACAAGCAGTGTGCCGGTTGGTTTACAAATTTTTTTGTGCATCCATTTCATAGTCTTAAATTACAGTTACATTGCATAATAGCTCATATTATCAATCAGAAACTGAATACCCTAGTATCATTATTAATCAATCATTTGACAATAATTTTACTCATTCATATTTTGCAAGATAACTATAATTTACTTAGTATTATTTTGTAATATTTTGTAAGTATTCTTTTGGTGTTTACTGTTTTTGAAGCCGTTGTGAGTTGCATGCTTACCCTATATGGGACTGGTGTATCCTGAGTTCAACTGGCAAGATAATGTGGTTTGCCACAATCACTTTGTTTTCACACATATACTCTGTAACAGAAATTGTTTATATCTTGCAGACTGCCTATTTTATTCCTTTTCACTCCCAGCTGCAGTTCTGCTTGCTGAACCTGGAATATGTCAGACCAAACGGTAGTTTTATTCTGATGGGAAGCAGTAGAGCAAACAAAATGAGATGTAAACATGTCACATGGAGACTGAAACTGCCATTCAGTCTAGGCATAAGATAGCTACTCTCCATACTTGCAAAATGAACTCAGCACTACATCCATAGATATTTCCATTACTCTGGAGAATCCAAAGCAAGCACTGGTGACTTTAAAAAAAAAGACTGGTGTTGCACTTAAAAAGAAAACCAAAATGTTTGATCTCCAGGGGTAACAGAAACATGTCTGGTGATAAAGTAATATTGTCAGTGGTTGGGGCTGAACATTTTCTGCCTTTTTCCAATCCAGACAGTGACAAGTTGACAATAGAACAAAAATAGCATTTTTTTTAAAAAAAAAAATGCGTAATTTTGCTGCCAATTTTGTCAGTGCAATCTAAATACCAGGTAATGAAAATTGAGAGCCACATTTTGCTTTTGGAAATAGTTTGATTTGAAATTTCTTTCATAAAAGGAACAAATATATGTTCCTGTTACAATTACAGACATTTAGTTCAACAATAAATTGTGTCCCCTGCTCCCATCCACCCCATGGCACAACAACACTATCAAATAAACTCTAAAGGAGGCTCCCCCGAGCCTGCTGACAAAACTATGACTTCAATGCTCTGTGGAAAAGCCACAGTGTGTGGCAAGTCTTATCTGAGGAGAGTGATAGTTCAAAGGGAGAGAGCCACTACATAGAAGGCCCTTTTTCTATGTCTAGAGGTACCTTCCTCTTCTGTGACTTGCAACATGCCCTGTCTTCCTGCTCTGGTGGGCCAGTTACTGGTAGATGTAAGTGGGGAAAGGCCAATTGATCTAATGTATCTATCAATAATACTAAATTATACCCTCAGTTTGTTAAGATCAATTCTCACCTATCTTTCATTTCTTCAGATAATGTAGAGACTGTAACCTCAACTATTTTGAGTGAACATATCTGAAAGATACCAGCTCGGAAGTCTAAACTAGATATTATGAAAAAGAAAAGTGGAACAGGGAAATGCAGAGACTTTAAATGACTGCAAAATTCTCTTTCTCCTTATATAGAGTTGCTAATGATTACAATATCTAATCGTTCACTGAAATGTTGGAATAAATATTTATTTTACTCTTGCCCACAATAATGCCTTCAAAAATATAGGTGATAAATGCAGTTGTATCCACTGTAGTCATTTTATCCATTTTTTAAATTCTTATTCTCTTTATGATAGGCAGCAGTGGCATATGGACTACTAGATTTGCAAACGTATTGCTTGGCCTTCATTGAGAATTATACTCAGGTAAGAAGAGGTAGATACTGAGATGACATGCAGAAAGGAGGCCCAATACAATGTTTCCTATTCTAACCAAGACCCTGGAGAATGAAGAGAATTTATATTAAATCAATGTAATTTTCTTTCCTATTGGAACATGAGTATATATATACAGGTGTACCATATGAATATACATATGACTGCGTTTAATGAATATGGCCACTCACCTCACAGCAATAACTCTGAGTGGTGCACAATAATTAAAAACCCAACAGTTAGAAATAATAGTCCAAATAACACATTTGAACCATGTATATGTGTGTATGTATATATGTGTGTATATACAGTATATATGTGTGTGTGTGTGTATAGATGTATATATATATGTGTGTGTGTGTGTGTATGTGTGTGTGTGTGTGTATATGTGTGTGTGTATGCATAGATGTATGTGTGTGTATGTATGTATGTATGTATGTATGTATGTATGTATGTATGGTATTCAGCTTTGTTCGGGTATTTTCCCACGTCATTATAGTTGTGCTTTTAAAGTTGTAGCAACGTTTCGGTAGAATCTCATCTGCCATCATCAGGCTTCTGTATAGTGTTCGTCTGTGAGTCAGACTTTCACAACCGTTTTTGTTTTAAATTTGGTGCTAGCCTATGCTGTGCCAGAATGGTTTTTTCTTCATTCTGATTGGTTGGGAGTCTTGGTCTGTGTTTATTGGTCTTGGAGTCTGCTGTGTTCTGCTTGATTGGTGTTTCTAATATCTTCTGTCTGTTTTGTAGCTTCTTTTGTCTTGACTGGCTGGCAACATTGTGTTTCCTATATTGGAAGCTTTTAGTGCGGCTTGGCTCCAAGTAAATGGACAACTATCATTTATTAGGAAGCTAGGTTTCATCTGGGTGCCTGATTGGGGTGTGTTTGAGCTGGAGGTATCAGTCTGTTTGTTCCCAGGTGTTTGACTGGCTTGTGGTGTGGAGATTTTTTTGTTTGAGAGTGCAGGCTTCCAGATAATTGACAGTCTGGTGGAGTCATCTCTTCTATTCATGCTTTCAGGTCTTTTTTCAATCTCTATGGCTTCTCTGATAATTCTGTAGCTGGGGTTTTCTATAGTGGCTAGGGTTTTGGTGCCATTGAAGTTGATGCTATGACCTGTGGCTTTCATGTGTTGGACTAGTGAGGAAGTGTGTTCCAGCTTTTTTAGTGCATTTTTGTGTTCATCTAGGTGGGTACTTATTCTTCTATTGGTCTGTCCAATGTATGTGGCAGGGCATGATGCATAGGGGACTTCATATATGCCTTGGTTTTCCAGGTCAATTTTATCTTTGGGGTTTCTTAGGATGGCTGCTATTTTTCTGTCTGTTTTGAAAGCAGTCTTGATGTGATGCCTGTGTAGTATCTTACTGATTTTGTCTGTAGTACCTCTTATGTAGGGCAGGACAGCTGTTCCATAGGTCTGTTCATCTTCTAGGTCTCCATTATGTCTCAGTGTCTTCTTGTGGATCAAGCCGGTGATTCTACTTTTGTGGAAGCCGCTGTCTGTCAGTACTTTAGTCAGGGTGCATAGTTCAGTCTTTATGTGTGTCTTGTCTGCCAGGCGTTTGGTTCTGGCAATTAGTGTTTTGGCCACGGAGTTTATCTGTGCTGGGTGGTGGTGGGATTGGGCGTTGAGGTAGTGGTTGGTGTGTGTTTTCTTCTGGTATATGGTGTGTCCTAGTGTGCCATCTGTTTTTTTGTAGATTAGTACATCTAGGAATGGTAGTTGTTTGTTTGTTTCCGTTTCCATGGTGAATTTGATTTTGGGGTGTATGCTGTTTAAGTGTGTTAGGAAATTGTTTAGGTTTTCTTTTCCATGGGGCCAAATAACAAATGTGTCATCGATGTATCTTAGACATAGTTTGGGTTTGTGGGTGGCATTGGCTAGGGCTCTGGATTCAAATTCTTCCATGAACAGGTTTGCAATGACGGGAGACAGTGGTGATCCCATAGGGGCTCCTTCAATTTGCTTGTATCTTTGTCCTTTGTATATGAAATATGTGTTGGTTAAGCAGTGTTCTGTTAGTTCCATGAGGTGTTTGGGTGGTTGGTATTTATTTTTGATGATTTCGAGAGTTTCTTTTATCGGGATTTGAGTGAATAGTGAAACCACGTCGAAACTTACAAGCAGATCTTCTTGTTCCACGTGTAGATCTTTGATCATTTCCAAGAGGTGGTATGAGTTTTGCACATGTGAAGCTGCTGCTTCAGCATGTTGCTGTAGCTGCTTTGCTAGGTATTTGGCTAGGTTTTGTAGTGGTGCTCCTCTGGAACTGACGATGGGTCTGAGAGGTATGCCTTCTTTGTGTATTTTTGGGAGGCCGAAAAGTTTGGGGCATCTGGAAGATTTTTCTCTTGGGATGATCGTCTGTTGGATCTCTTTGCTCATGTGGCTGGTTATAATTTTCTTCTTGGTTATTTTTTCCAGATATGTGGTTGGATCCGTATATATATATGTACGACTGATGATGGCAGATGAGATTCTGCCGAAACGTTGCTACAACTTTAAAAGCACAACTATAATGACGTGGGAAAATACCCGAACAAAGCTGAATACCATACATATAGATACCCACGAAAACTTAAGAAATATATATGTATGTATGTATGTATGTATGTATGTATGTATGTATGTATGTATGTATGGTATTCAGCTGTGTTCGGGTATTTTCCCACGTCATTATAGTTGTGCTTTTAAAGTTGTAGCAACGTTTCAGCAGAATCTCATCTGCCATCATCAGGCTTCTGTATTGACTCACAGATTAACACAATACAGAAGCCTGATGATGGCAGATGAAGTTCTGCCGAAACGGGCTTCCAGACATTTTCCTACACAAACAATACGCATTGCTTGCACCTAGATTTGGCAATGCTATTATGTCTTCAGCTTTCAGACTGAGTTGTATAACCATTGTACATCAGCAATATTCAAAATTTGATCATCTCTCTATCTCAAAAAGGGTTTTTGTTCCATGGTGCAATAGGAAATGGTGGCAGTGAGTCTAGAAATGATGTTGGTGAGTAATATAATGGGGAACTGGATTGTCTTAACACTCTATTTTTTCCACAGGCTCTTCGTCTTTATCTGAAGTTCTTTATCCTCATATTCTGTATCTCGGAGGTATACAGCATCTTTTTTTCTCCACAGGAGGTGACCCAAACTCGTGGGTTCTTGGAACTGTCAGAACAGGCAATGCAAATTATTTTGCAGAGTGACTGTTTGGCCATTGATGAGGTGAAGCTGATCCATGCTATACGAGAATGGGCTCACGTTGGCTCTGTAAGTACTGATAGCTTAGATGGGGACGAAAAATGGCACAAGGCTTAAAGTTTTTTTTTTAAATAAGCTTCATAGAACTAGAGATAATCCTCAAATACTTAGCAATAGTTGGTGATAATAAAACAAGGTTATGATCATGATAGACTTGTTGAGATAACAGCAGAGATAACATCATTAAATAAAAATAGCACAAGATAATGGTAAGATAGAAGGAGAATAAAAAACTAATAATCTTGTAATTCCTGAATAAGTATAATAAAAGAGGTTCTAGAACCCTCACATAGCCCAATAGGAAAGTAACCAAAGATGTTTACTTGAGACAGTAATTCATAGTTGTTTTGTTCCTGATATTCAGGGCCTTAGAGAACACCTGGAGAACAGAAACTCTTGAATACCCTCAGTGGCATCTTTTGAAACTAGCCTTTCTCTCCAAGTAAAACAAGAGCCCTTGCAATAAAGGCCCCATATCCTAATCCAGTATTAGATTGATACTTTGAGAGCTTTTTATCATGAGTACTGGCAGCCTTCAATCCAGGAAACTCAGCAAAGTGCACTTTCTGCACATTGATGCTCCAGGATAGTTTCCATCTCAAACCCAGATGAAGAACTGGATTAGAACGAATCCAAATGTTTTATCCTACAAAAATGTCTACAATTGATAAGGTATCCCTCAGTTTAGATTCTTATGCAAAAATAGCAGGCTCATGTTAAGCTATGTACAAAAAAATATGTTGCCATTGCCTCTTTTAAAGCCATCAGAACTGCATCATCTCTTAATGCAGGGGTCCCCAACCCCCGGTCCCCAGACTGGTACCAGTCCATGGCCCATTGGGGATCGGGACATATAAGCGGTGGGCGAGTGTGCAAAATGCCATTTGCACAAGTGGCAGACATGCACACCAAACTGTCCCCATTTACCCATTGCCACCGGTACCACCGGTCTGCAAAACTAGCCAGGTTGGGAACTGCTACCTTAATGGAACTTTGATTACAGTGTTTCTGTAAACAGAATCTAGCCCTGGGTAGTTTCAGATATTGGGAAAGGCAATCTTAAAGGGTGCATTGTTCTCACCCCTTTCAGGGGCTTGTCAATATCCTCAGGCTACAAAAGCTGAAAAGCTGAAGGATATGCTGATAGCCTTCAGGAAAGCTAGTTCTGTGATAACAGATCAGCTGATTCCTTGGCTATTTCTAATACTCTTGAAAATAATGCCATATAATAACTTTTGGCCAATAAGTGGCACTTTTCACTTATCTTTGATACCTTGTAGGAGGAGAACCATGTTAATTCATGGTAGCAAAAATCAGAAGTCTGATAGCATCATTTCTGACAAACACATTTCATCAAAAGATATATGCTCTTGTGAACTACAGCTCCTTCTGCTCTTTTAATATTTCGGGTGCAAATATAACAAATGTTTTTTCCCCCCCAGAATCCTATACAGGTAGCCCTTGACTTATGACCACAATTGAGCCCCAAATTTCTGTTGTTAAGGGAGATATTTGTTTTGCCCCATTTTACGACCTTTCTTGCCACAGTTGTCAAGGGAATCACTGCCATTGATAAATTAGTAACCCAGTTGTTAAGGGAATCTGCCTTCCCCATTGGCTTCGTTTATTGCAGGGATGTCCAACCTTGGCAACTTTAAGCAAAGCTGGCTGAGGAACTCTGGGAGTTGAAGTCCACAAGTCTTAAAGTTGCCAAGGTTGGACACCCCTGGTTTATTGAAAGGTTGCAAGAGGTGAACACATGACCTTGGGACACAGCAATGGTCATAAGTATGAACCAGTTGCCGAGCATCTGCATTTTGATCACATGATCATGGGGGATGCTGCGAAGGTTGTAACTGTGAAAAGCGGTCATAAGTCACTTTTTTCGGAGCCGTTATAACTTTAGACGGTTGCTAAATGAACTGTTGTAAGTCGAGGATTACCTGTACTGTAATTAGAGCTGAAATTGTAGAACCAACAAATAGAATAGCTATCTGTATAGTTGCTTTGAACTTCAGTATCGAGCTGAGAAATGGCTGCTACGATAGCGAAAAACAATTCTGCTATATTTTATTTTTTATTTATTTTTTATTATTCTTTTCCATCTTTATTATTTAAAACCATTCAAACCTGTGCTGGCCCTGTACTCACTCCCTGCAGGCTGTGCTTGATAGGACTGTGCACGATATGGCACAAACGGTGGTGCCACAGCTCCGTCTGTCTCTGCTCTCCCCAAGGGAACTGACCTCTCTGGAAGAAGAGAACAAAAAAGACCAGATGATTCCGGTGAGGGTGGCTATCAGCCTCTGTGTAATTTCTGCATGCATTTGAGACCTGGCACATTCCCACTCAGCTTCCACTGGTTTTGTAATTTCCTTGGATTGCGCGTTCTTATGTTGTAGTCCTGTTCTTCCATTCAAGGAGGTGAATTAACTCGCACAGGATAGGGCCTGTGGGGGGTCTCCTCCACTTGATTAGAAATTTTATTTTAGAATATACATCCAAGGATTGTTTTTTTAAAAAGTGAAATTCCACACCCCACCAAAACAGATGGCGGCAGCAGAATGGTAAAAATTAATAGCGCTGCTGTTGCCCTCTGTGTCAGAAGTTCACAGAACCAGGGGTGGGATTCTACCGGTTTGGACCGGTTCTATAAAACTGATTGTTACAATTCTGCCCAGTTCGGAGAACTGGCAAATTGTGCCCCTAGCTGCCCTCGCCCCTCTCTGCCCTCCCAACCCGCCCCGCCCAGTCAGTCCTTATCATGCATGCGCGACTTTGTGCGCATCGCTGACTCCATTCTCCCCCTCCCACCCTGTCCAGTCACTTCTTATGGTATTTTTTTTTCCTCACGATGATCAGCTGTTCCGATGATCAGCTGTGACGGGATCCCCCTTGCTGTCTTACTGCTTCGCCCAGGAGGCTTCCCTGAGGCCCAGGAGGCAAAAAACGGAGCGCGGGGGGTGCTGGAAAAAAAAAGAAGCCATGTCCACCCGGTCACATGGCTACTCCCACTTAGCCACTCCCACCTAGCCACGCCCACAGAACCGGTAGTAAAAATATTTGCATCCCACCCCTGCACAGAATTTATTGTGTTCTCAAAAGTTGAACAAGAATCTGGTCATATTTGGGAAGGATGCATTTGTAAAAAGCTGTTATATATTTATGCAAACGACTTATTAGGAAAACTGCATAAACAAAAAGAGAGAGAAAAGACGTTAAAAATTCATGTTATGGTAACTGCAAATTGTGGGGATTATTTTAAAAAAGAATCACACTGATGGATTAAATGAAACAAATCAGTAAGATTTGAACCACCACTGATCTGTTCAGCCTTGCTTAGGAAAACCAAGCACAGCACAAGTACAAACAAATTTCAAGCAAAATACTGTATATTAAAGGAATACTGGCTGAACAGTCCACAGGGATGGTACAGGCTCTGTTGCCATTATAGATTGCTTAACAACATTTTGTGGGGTGTGAGTGTGTGTATGTGTGTGTGCGCAATGGGAAGGATTCAATGGATTAATCTCAGAGCCGACATGTTTGGCTGGCCACCCATTGAACAGGAGCTATTCAAACGACAACCTTTTGTGGCATATCCCAGTTGTAAATAAGTAATCCCAACATTGCAGGGAAAAGCTTTGTGACTAAGAAAAATATAATTAGTAATTGGCAGGGGATGGCTTCTCTGCCTTTGAGAAGAGAGAAAGGGACACATCCCTTTTCCAAGGCACTTCTGTAACTGATTCTGAATGTGTTACCTATTAAGTTCCATTCCTACATAATAGCACCAGTTCAAATATTCTGTAACTGTTTTGCCCCCCTCCTAGGTAGAGAGTTTTGCTGAGGCCTGGAAAGCCCACGCACTGTGGAAGAGGCGTGGGATGCAATCCTCCTTGTGCCAGCGCCGGCGTGGCACATTGCCTCGAGTCCATCATCGCCACCTTGACCCACAGCATAAGTGACATGGTATCCTTGGAATGAGGAGGAAGCAGCACTTTTATGCCCAGCCAAGGGCCAGTTTCTAGTGATTAAGGGGCATCAGGTTAGAAACCGGATCTAGTCCCGCCTTAGGCATGAAATATGACTGGGCGACTTTGGGTCAATCACTGTCTCTAAGTCCAACCCACCTCACAGGGTTGTTGCTGTTGTGGGGAAAATAGGAGGAGGAAGGAGTATTAGGTATGTTCACTGCCTTGAGTTAATTATTTAAAAAAAAAAAAACACGCTCTCTTTGATACGGGCTGCTGCTTTTGGTTTTCCCTTGGATGCTGTATGTACATAATTGCGTCCAGGATTTGGGGGTGGCCTCCTCTTCTTTCTATTATTTTCCAGGCTGCTCCTTCCAGCCAAGATGAACAATTTGGTTTTTTTTTTAAAAAGAGCTTTTAATCATCAAAGAAACTTTTCAGCTTTATGGCCATTCCTTGAATTTATTCCTCCACTTTAACCCATTTGCCTCCATTTGCTACTAAAGAGGTCACTTGCCTTGTCTTCTATTTCTTCTGTTCTTGTTGAGCAAATAGACTCCAGTCATAGGGCCCAGCCCACCAGCTCTTTGTTGTATCTATTAAATATTTGCCTTTCTGTCTGAAGATCACTGTACAATCCTTTTGCAAACAGATGCCAAACATTTTAGAGGGATTACACCGAGGAGGGTGATTTTGTAACAATCTGAACCCTAGCTGAAAATGCCTGACCTCTTGATAAGACTATTGCCTTTACTCTTTATAGAAATATTTTTTTAATATGGATCCTTTTGCATGGAACATCTAATGGTTTACATAAGCAGCACTAATAGCAATCTATTGATTTATCATTGTGTGTGAGTTTTCTTTTTAAAGACCAAGATTTTTTTTAATGTGCCAGATTAGAAGTAACTTTCTTGCTGCACTGTCTCTTACAAACAGCTTTGTAGAGATGTGCACACTGGGGTCAAGGTAACCTGGCCAAGTAAATGACTTGCCCCATCAATGTGCATTAAGAATTCAAAGTGAATCAGATCTGACAACTGTGGCTATTAACATAATGTATCTGCTGTTCCAAGCAAGTAAAGGCCAGATACCTAGGCTGCTTTAGATTGAGATCCAGGCCCTGCCTAGATTTGTTTGTTTGAGTGCCTGGTTGCTAGGTAGGTCAATGACTTGGAGAAGCAGAAGAAACCTCTCCTTTACCCTGTTGCAATATATTGAATCACCTGGTTCAGGCATTGCTAGTATCAGTTTCTTCTGTGTGTGAAAATGAGAGTGGGAGTAAGATTAGCCAACAGTGCATGTATAATGCAGTTATGATCTAAAATACCAAATATTTTGCAAATAAGTAAACCAGGATCCATATTTGATGAGCATTGTGTGATTTCTAAAAATGGTAAATGCAGTTGTTTACGAGGCAGACTGGCGATATTAAAAAAGATGTAATAATCCACTTTCCACTTCCAGGTTGCTACTGCCTTATGGGTTTATATATACTACATTTTGTTTCTTGCCATGATCTGAATTCCAATTGCCCTGTCTCCTTGGCTTTATTTGTCATTTTGGAAGTAGGTAGAGGATTCCTATTAATGCTGTGATATTTTATGTCTGATTCCAAAGTACCTGTATTTAATTCTCAAAACAAATGATAACAAATGCATTATTTAAAAAGCTAGGAACACATAAGACCTTTCAAACATTGAAAATATTTGAAACTACAGCAAAAGTATAGAATAGCTTCATACAGCTATTCAGAATTAAATCATTTTTTTAAATAAATCATGTCTGTTCTAATAGGATATTCTCTGGTTGCCCAGCTGTACCATTTTATTTATTCCATTGAATTAATAAATGTGCTCCCATATTGTGGTTTCTTACATCAATTATGCAAGTCAGAATACATTTGCATTTGATTTTCCTATGTGTTGTTTTTAATTATCACTATAATGGATCAGGTGATTCAATTGGTAGGAATCTACTCTACTCTCTCAACTATTTCTTGACTCAAAATCAGCCTTCCTAAGTCTTGTTCCTCAGATTAGTTGGTTTACAACAAACAGCCTTCTTTACCAACACAGCCATTACCCAAATAGACCATATTGAGTGGGGATGATTGGATGGATAGTCTAAAACATCTGGAAGATATGAGATTGTGGAAGGTGAATCAAAACTGACAGTCCCTGCCCATTGCCATTTTCTTTGTGTGGCTTTACGGTAAGGCTGTTTAAATTTGCATGGTTGCTTATTGCATTATTACTTTTTTCTGTTTTATTTCCGCATGTATGTAGCCGTTATGTAAAATGACTGTCTTATACATACACAATTCATACCCAGTATGAATATAGGTAAAAGGTAAAGATTTTTCCTGTTCAGTCACTTCCAACTCTGGGGAGTGGTGCTCATCTCCGTTTCTTAGCTGAGAGAGCCAGTGTTATCTAAAGACATTTCCATACGTATGCAATTACATTTGAGGATATGAGTTCCTTAGGAGTTTCTCCACCCTCTCCTGCTTGGTAACATCAAATAATACACATCCTGACTTTCAGCCACTTCTTATAGCACTCCAGGGATCAATTTATCCTCAGTGCAACATCTTTGAACTCAGCATCCACTGCATACAATCATTCCCAGTGACCCTTAAACCAAACTTTTATTCAACCACACTTTGTCTTCATCATCCACTGATCCCAGTCATGTTTAGAATAGAACAGAACATACAACAGAACAGAATAACAAGAGTTGGAAGGGACCTTGGAGGTCTTCTAGTCCAACCCCCTGCTTAGGCAGGAAACCCTACAGCACTTAAACTTCCAGTATTGGAGCATCCACAACTTCTGGAGGCAAGTTGTTCCACTGATTAATTGTTCTCACTGTCAGGAAATTTATCCTTAGTTCTAGGTTGATTCTCTCTTGATTACTTTCCACCCATTGCTTCTTGTCCTGCCCTCAGGTGCTTTGGAAAATAGCTTGACTCCCTCTTCTTTGTGGCAGCCGCTGAGATATTGGAACACTGCTATCATGTCACCCCTAGGCCTTCTTTTCATTAAACTAGACATACCCAATTCCAGCAACCATTCTTTATATGTTTTAGCTTCCAGTACCTTAATCATCTTTATTGCTCTTCTCTGCACTCTTTCTAGAGTCTCAACTTCTTTTTCATGTTGTGGCAACCAAAACTGGATGCAGTATTCCAAGTGTGGTCTTACCAAGGCATTATAAAGTGGTATTAACATTTCACATGATTCTATCCCTCCGTTAATGCAGCCTAGAACTGTGTTGGCTTTTTTGGCAGCTGCAGCACACTGCTGGCTCATGTTTAAGTGATGGTGTATGTTTAGTGTAGCTGTATTCACAGGCAGCAGTTTCAACTGAATAAATCAATAAGTAGCTGATTTCTGAGAACACCAGTTTATCAGTGCTCACTCTTTTTTGTCATTATTTTTCTCCTCCACAGCTTCCCTTGTTTCATGAAACAAGAGGAGAAGCAAAAAAAAAAAAGCCTTTAATTCATTATTGCTCTGTCCTATCTAGCTCATGGGATCCATTAGTTTCCGAAATCCTGATAGCATAGCAAAGCTTCACTTGAAGATATTCCCTCAGAATGGGCATAAATCAGGGAGGCAGAACAGGGGGATAGTGATAGGGAGTTAGGTTCTCCAGTGAGAAAGAAAATGCCCCAAAGCACAGAATTACCTCATTGGAGTTTTGTAGGAGATGTAGCAGAAGGAACCGAAATATTCGTTTTCAAGGGTTGGTGAGGAAGTGGAATTTTTAGGCTTTTGTAGTAGTGCATTTTTGCTGGTGTGCTGCTGACTTCATACAGTAGCTAAAGATGTCTTGTCATATGGTACATTTTAAAAAAATATATCCGAAAGCAGAAACTGAAGTGGTCTTGTTTTGGCTTCAGTAAGACTGAGAAATGCCAGGAACAGCATACACAATATGTAAATGTTATATAGTAGATGTGACCTTGATTCTGGTGAAAAGGGTGATGCACACAAATCCTTGTATCATGTTAAAAAAACCACACACAGCCATTTGAAGATTTGTCTACTGTGGCTTCTATTCTATCCACTAGGCTAATAGGCACTGTGACATAAATGGAAACTGCCAGAGTAGGGCAGTCTAGTTTATGTGGTAAGCTTCCTGATACATGATGGGTTTTCAGCTGTACCAGCAGTATCTGTATGTATACACCGTATTTTGATTCACTCTTGTACGCCACCTGGAGTCTTGTGAGATGGGTGGCTATATAATGTGATAGAGATAAAGAAAGAAAACTACATAAAGAAGTTAAAGAGTCTCTCTATTTTTACTGGATTAAATTCTATGGAACATGTACATTTTCTTGTTATCCAGAATTATTAATAAACCAGAACAGATAATTTTCGGTTACCTGTAGACTGAGCAAATTTTAGACTCTAGAAGGAAACTTTTCACTCTTTCCCATATGTACAGTTCCTATTACTGGATTAGAGAGCCTTAATACTAATACCAGACTTTTAAAGGATATGATATCATAAATCTAATCAGAGAACCATTTTCTTATTTCTTCCTACTCCATGCAATACCTGCTCTTTGACGAAATCAGGAACTGAGAACCAGACTAACAGAGAGAGAGATCAGCTGAGGAGCACTGCTTGGTTCAAAATTACCCACTGAGCTTCTTTGGAGATTCTTAGTCATCCAGGTCATAGTTGTCTCAAAGGTGTTTTTTAAAGGCAACTGGACCTCCTCTTTTCTTGGAGGAAATAAAAAGCTTCAAAGAAGAAAAAAACCAGTCCAGTTGCCTTTTGAAGAAAACAAAAAGCAGCTTTGAGATAGCCACTGAGTTTCATGACAGTGGTCTCACATGTAGATGGGTAAGATGGGGTGAGATCCAGGGAGACAGAAATAAGGGAGCTGAGGTCAGTATGAAAGTTATGAAAAGCAAGACATCTGTTAAGCTACAGAGTTCTTTGCTAGATATTAACTAGTCGTCTCAATTTTTGATTGCCCTCTGGTGGCCACTTTGGCGCAACATCTATCTGAGATCAATTTACATTTTAAATCGGTAGATGAATAATTTCATTGCTTCTTGATCCTACCCATTCTAGAAGTTTGGTGGATATCACAGTTCATTGGAATCTAATTGCATTGTATTAAATCCAAACGTTCATCATATTTTGTGACTTCAGCATCAAATTGTTCTTCCCCGATCTCCCCCACCCCCCGAATTCTGCCCAAGTATCTAACTCCTTTTCTGAAGATCTGGAAAGTTTTTATATTGCTATGCTCTTGATTTTGTACTTTTGCCTTAAAATGGTTATGCACTTAGCCAATACAGCTTGCTTTTACAGTATTTGTTTTGTTTCTTCTGCCCTCTAGTGGTAGAAGCAAATACTGATGTAATACTAAGCAAATACACCCGCTAGATAGAATCTTCAAGCTTGGATCAGCAAAAAGAAACAGGCCAATCATAATTTCAAATACATTTCCCAGTTATTTCATCTCCTGCCACTCCAAGGATCTTTGTGGCGTAAAGAAAAGAGAATAATGGTGGGAAAACATACAATAATTATAAATAAATAACAAGGATAGATGACTTTCCCTTCTGATACTCAATTTGAGATCGACCAAATGTACAATCATAATTTTTTTTAAAAGAGTCCAATAGTTCTGAGGTAAATTTACAGTTTTTTTGAAAAAAATGTGGCAAATATGAGGAAAAATATTGAACTTTAAATGAATGGGAGGGTGAAGGCAAATTTTAATATTGAAAGGAATACTGCTATGACTATTGAGGAGGCAAAGACAATAATTATTGAGGGTGAAGTTGTAGTTCTTGCTATAGACTCCAATATAGTTACTTTTTAGGACCTTTCTAGTATAAACTTTCAAACCTGGTGTGAACTTACTGATTATGTGCCATCAAGTCAGGGTCAGGTCAGGGTCAACAGTTAGTGACCACATCAGTAATTTTCTCTATGATGACCCATTTCTACCCTGATCCTTTAGTCTTCGAGGATATATTAAAGTGGGAGTACATGAAGATCAGATCATATGCCTTTTAAAACCTATATATGAATTTCCTTGCGTCAGTCGTGTACACTGTGCGCAATTCTGTATTTAAATTGCATTCATTTAAAAATTGAGATAATTCATGCTATTATTAACATACCTGTTAAGATCCAATCTGCTAAGATTTCAGAGAAAGATCTGGCTGAAGGCAGATATTTCCATGTTTCCTTAGACACAGATGTGCCTGAAGATCAAGAGTCCTATCCTTCCTAGTTCTCTCATGTTCCTTCAGTTTTTTTTCTTTATACAATATTCTTGTACCTTAAAATTGTGCTTTTTATACCACCTGCTCTCCACTTTCTATTGCCAGATCAAGCTGGCAAATTTCCCTAGGATTTCATATTTTGTAATATCTTTCCTACAATACACAAGAAGCAAACAAATATTAAGTCACTATAATTGCTGAGGGACCATGATCTTCCTCAGCTCTTTAATTAGTTTCTTCCTGCAGATTGGTTGAATCAAACTGAAAAAGTAAGGAAAATGCCCACTTGTCTCTCTTGAACGCTTTTTCCTGGTTGCGACTGCATATTGACCCTAACAGCAACCAGTTCAAAATCTCTGCAGGAGTTCCAAACTACCATAAGATAAATTTGATAAGTTGCCCTGCGGATTTTTAAGCAGACTACTATTGAAGTTGTACATGCAAGCATAGAAAAGATTCTGCCTGCAGGTGGTGCTGCCTGGCCATGTTTTAAATGGAACATAAGCATTGATCCACCCTGGCAAAGGCCACACAGAATTGTTTGATTCCTCTGACCTGTACTGAGCGCTTTATAATCAAGGCTGCATATTTTTCTTTTAGCCTCCTCGGGGGTATGACATTAACTCTCTTCCGGGATATGTAGCAAATATGCATGGGGGATGTTGCCTGTTTCTGCTTTCCTCTCCACCTCTCTATGTTCATAGGAAAAGAGCAGCTGTTCCTACACAATTGGCAAGCCGATTTGTGCAGGCCTTCTGGTCTTCTGGAGGTTTTGTGGTCCACCAAATGTGTTTCATCTAACCCTATTACAGGCCTTACTGAAGAAGGGAGGGGAGAATATTGCCTTCAAGCTCCATGCATGTATTTAGCAAGTGCACCTGACTGCTATAGAGCAGGGGAGAGCTGGCTGCTGCTTTGCCTGTGTTAAAAACTTGTCCTCCTCTTCCTGCACAATCTTAAGCCACCAGGCATGCTTCTCTCCCTCACTCTATCTACCCAGATGCTCTGCAAAGAGCCAGAGGCTACACTGAAAGAAACACTTGCTTGCAAGAACCAGCTACAATTGGCCTGAGACCGTTTGTTATCTGAGACAAAGATGGCATCTTCTCCAATCCACAATACAAAGAAACTGGATGAATTGAGCTCTTTTTCTGTGATGGTTGCTGCTAAAATTCTATAGATAAGGTTGGAGAATATTAAGTAATAATAACAATAAAGAATTAGGTGAATGTTCGTCATGTTGAGTGCTGTGTAATTTCTTAAACTTCTTCATGGAAATATCTCTAAAATGATCATCCTCAATGTGCTAGCTTCCATTTAATTTAAGATTGCATGTGTCAGGACTACAATAATCAGAATTCCAGTCAGTATGGCCCTGAGGAAGGCTGTTTTCTAGGACTTCTAGAAAGAGTCACAATAGTTAACTCGAGATTAAAAAGTAAGATTATATATTTTAAAAGGTAAAAGCAAAAAAAATAATGAAAAGTGAGGAAATGAGGATTAATAAGGAAACTTTTATTGAGTAATATAATTTGCCCAACACATCTCCAAAGTTATTTTGCCTTATTTGAGGATTTTTTTCTTTTTTTCACTTATCTTCAGTAAATGCATGCTACTTTCTAGTACTCTATATTTTTACTAGAAGAAAATAAAAGTTTTGCCTCTGAAGAAGCCAAAATAGAAAAGAGCTACTGTTCTTTAATTAGAAATAGGAAAAAGAACAATAGTCCCAACTCTATTTTTGTCATTGTGGCTTTTCACAATGTCACTTCATCCTGAAGTTTTCCTTATGGTCATTTGTCTAGTTTTCTGTACCAGCTTGCTCTTATTTATACTGCAGTTACAAATATTTATATTTATCATCAGAATGGCTTGGGAAAGTGTGACAGCTGCCAGCATCCTGTACACATCCACTGAATTTTTTAAAAACATGATTTGTAAACATATTCTTGAGTGCAGGCCTAATCAGTAATCAAATGCCAGACCTATTTACATTCTGGAAAATGCACTGCTGCTTTCTTGTTTTACAGCTGTGATTGCTGCTCTTTTGTTCTAGGCGAAAGAACCATATGGGCAAAGAGGCGTCTGTGATAAGCCACTGGCCCAGCTTCACTTAGTCCAGCCTCCCCAGATGGTTGGGACTGGTTAACTACTATTTCCAAAGAACAAATTGTCAATTGATTTTGTAGCCATCTTAAAGCAATTTTTCCCCGTGCTAGGGCCACACAGGGAGGCAACAGCCCTTCCCATTCCCTGTAAAGATGAAGCAGATGGCTGAGTTTAAGGATTGCCCGAAAAGCTCTGAAGTGGGTAAGGGAGAGGCTATCCTTGAGAAGCAGGGAGACCTAGCAGAGGAACACCAGGGAGGTCTGAGCTAGGAATGTTGTTTATGATCCTGCTCAACTATAGCACACCAATGCAAGTGTAGGGGAAATCCCAGAGGTAGGTGCATTCTGGTTTCTGGTGTTTACTGAAAGAGGGTGGAATCTATGTTCAGGCAGCAAAAGGTAGATGCCTTTTTGCAAGGGGGCTCAGGAACTTCTAGATCAGAGATGTCAAACTCGCGTTGTCACGGAAGCGTCACGTGACATATCAGGACTTTTTTTTCTCCTTCACTAAACCGGGCGTGGGTGTGGCCAGCGTATGACGCATCTGGTCTGCGGGCTGTGAGTTTGACCGTCCTGTTCTAGATGGACAGCTCCTTCTGCCAATCTAGTTATGCCTACTAGATTACTTTCCCTCTTCAAGAGCTTTACAGCAGTAAAAAAAAAGAAAAGATGAAAGACGTTGTTACCTGGAAACCCCCTCCCATAAAAGCCTCTGGAAATGCCCTAAAGATCTAAAACCCTGTAGTCATTACTTTGAACATCTGAATTAGAATGCTTACACCTGTGGTCACATTCATCCTTTCTTTCCTATATATTTCTTAGATACTAATACCTGTAAGATTATAAAAGTAGGGTACATATTTCTCTTCCCCTCTTTCCTATCCCCATTTAATGTCAGACTTGGACTCTCTCATCACAGAATTCTCCCAGAGAATTCTGGGAGTTGAAGTCCACAAGTCTTAAAGTTGCCAAGTTTGGGCACCCCTGTCTTAAGACATTGATTCCTTGTCCACACCCACCTTGTCTAATTACCAGAAGGAGCACCCAAACTATACTTGGAGAGAGGCGCTTACTTGCCACACTTTAATAATAGTCTCACCAAAACTACTCCAAATTCAATATCCTGCCTGTCTAGCCATAAAGACCTTTAATACTCCCTCCATTGTTTGATTCTGTGACTTGGGCTAGTAGTCCCAAATTCATTCTTCCCCTCCTTCCATAATACCTTCCAGTAGGATTTAGATAGCAGTCCTAGCCCTTGTTCCTTTGAGCAATAGTTTTGGGAAATCTGCTTTAGTTTTGTCTACTGAAAGCAGGCTAGTCTATGAGGTGGGGGTTTGTTAAACAAGGGATAAATGCAAAGTTGTACACTTAGCTTTGTAGACTTAGAACAGTTTACTTACTGACTGTTCGAAGTTACAATGGCACTGAAAAAAGTGACTTGTGACCATTTTTCACACTTATGACCATTGCAGGATCCCCATGGTCATGTGATTCACATTCAGATGCTTGATAAGTGACTCACAGTTACGACATTTGCAGTGTGATCACCTTTTGCAACCTTCTGACAAGCAAAGTCAATGGGAGAACCAGATTACTAATTTAACAACTGCAATGATTCGCTTCACAAATGTGGCAAAACTCACTTAACAAATTTCTTGCTTAGCATACATTTTGAGTATGTACATTTTGAAATGTATTCATACATTTACACATACATTTTGAGCTCAATTGTAGTTGTAAGTTGAGGACTACCTGTATTAGTATAACCTCTAAATATCATGGCACATGAAAAAAGATTAACAGTTGGAAGGCTTTTTTTATATATATTGTTAAAATGTGGTATGGTGTCTATTGATCTAAGAAGCTGCATGAATATGTAATGGAAGAATCCCTCCCTCTTATTCCCTGAACCCTGAGGAAGTTTATCTGACTTTGGCCATTGAATTTCACTTTTGTTCATACTGCTGGGAAGGGAGTTCTAAAGGACATTAATCATAACATGAAACCTACCTTAGTTCATTTAGAACTTAATATCTATGACTTCAGGATGGATAAGCAATACTCAGCGATATTGTTGATTGAAAGGATTCTGCCTGGTTTGTAACCTTTTCACAGATGTGGAATTTGGAGAATTTCTTGTTTTTATTTCAGTCTTCCTCTTTCTTTTCAATACTAATCCTTGGAATTACAACCCCCATAGCTCATTAGAATTTACTTCTAAATAAGTATGCTTTAAATTCTTGCTTGCTTTTTCTCTTTCTCCTCAAGCCATGTTTGGTGTTAATTATGTTTTTCAAGTAAATCCAATAATCTTTTTGGCAAACAGCAAGGTAGGGGTGGGATCTAGCCATTAAATGATCCACAGATCTTGCCAAGACTGGCAAGATTTATACAAACCATGATTATGTTTCTTTCATGTTGTGACAGCATTCTATTCTGGATCTGGCTGAGAAACGTGGCACAGTGAACAACCTCCTCTTTTCCCTCATGCAAAGACAAACACACATTCAGCATGGAACCTCACTCAACAACGGTGAGAAAACTATTGTTCTTCCATCTCCAGAGAAGATAGAAGCCCACTATTTCACTGTGCTACTTGGCCACAACCAGGCATGTCAGCCGATGATCAGTGATTGATTCAAGGCTTCAATAAGGCTGCTGCAGCAAGGGTGGGTGCCCACCAGCTGAATGAGTCACCAAGTTCAAGATGTATTTTTTTTAAAAAAAAACTCTCCCCACCCTGCTGCCTGTACCGTAATTTAGCTGTTCTGTGAAAGATGGTAATTACGAACATCTTTGGATTTGATTCTTCCTCCTTAAATTCCCTCCCCTGCCATAAACGCACCCCCCCCACACACACACCCCCCCACACACACACGCAGCGTGATGTATTCCCATGATAACCATCTGGTAGACTGGAGCAGTGTGAGGAAGTCAGCTGGTCTGTGGGTGAGACACTCTAGTCTGGCTTTGCTAAGACTTCCAGTTCTGTTCAGGCAGGGAGTAAGCTGCTCCGAAGTCAAATGCTGGGTGAGAGGGGAGGGGTGGGGAAGATGATGTGGTCTTCCTCTCCCATTAGAAAGCCACCCACAGTGTGATCCTCAAGAACATGTCTGCACATTTGTGCACGCCCTCAAAGGTACCTACATCTTCAGCCTCTAGGAAGTATTCACACACCCAGAGCAAATCTGAGTTATTCCCTCTGGAGGCTACAATGAGTAATTATAATGTTCGCAAGAGAAATAATAATAGTTATAATAATGTGTTTCACCTTGTCCTTGTCTTTGATTACAGCATCCTATCTTTTAATTTTCTCTAGTCTTCTTTCCTTCTTAATCTTACCCGATGAAAATGTTAGGAGAGTCAAAGTAACTTTCATAATAATGTGGCACTAAAATACAGCTTCCAGTCCCTTCTTTGGGTATAGATGAAGGCCCAAGAGAGTACTTATATTAGTATCGTGATTAAATTCTTTTCTAATATACTTTTTGGGTTAAGGGTTTAAATTATTATTAGGGTTATAATGTTTTTGACCCAAATGCCTGCTGAGCTCTTTCTTCAGAAGCAGGTGAGCAAAATGGACCCAAAACTACTCATGGCCCTGATTAGCAGCTATTTTTTTTCTTTAGAAGGCATGAACTAGAAATGTTTCCCGAGCCAGTGAGGCCCCAGGAATAAATTGGAAGCAAACAAGTCGGGAGATAAAGCGGTAGGCGGGTGTTTTCCTGCTCAGTTGGTAACTGTTTCCCTAATAGAAAGAAAAACATACTTGAGGAGGGGGTTGAAGGCTCTAATTAGGAGGAAGAGGATTAGAATAGTGAAAAGGAGGCTTCTTTCTCTCTCTGACATGTGTATAGATCCCTGGGTTAATAGAAAGAAAAGGGCTTTTGGGGACCGGAGAGAGAGTCTGCGTGGGAGGCTATCGTCTCTCTCACCGATGCAGCTCAACTTGCCCCTCCTGCCCATTATCAACTCAAGAGAGGATGGCCGCATTTAGCAATGGGGATTAGCTGAGCAGGCAACCCCGCTTGGATCCAGCAGAACAATAACCAGCCATCAGTAAACTTGGGAGTGTCGGACAGACGAGTCCATAGCCTCCATTGCCTTCACTTGCTCATTGCTTTCAGGGTGTGATCTCTCAGGGATCAGCAGATGGCAGCATCTGGTCAGTCTTGCTTTGCTTGGAGGGTTATCAGGATTGGACCTGGTGAATACTCAGATGGGAAACCTGCAGGGAATTCTAGGCTAGTCGGAGGAATTGATCAAACCTCCTCGAAGAAAGCAATGGCAAAGCACTCCTGTAGGGCTGGCCAAGAAAACTGCATGGAAGTCTTCCCCAGGTGGCCTCTTGAATCATCTGAATAGAAATTTATGAAAGTTATGAATGGAGGGGCTAAGGCTAACGTGGCTTCTGCACTATATTTTTTGGTGGCATCACAATTTTTTATGTATACATTTTATGGAATTTCTTCATGTTATCATCATCTGTTGGTAACCCTCCTGTGGTTTTTGAGGACTCTGTTGAGCCTGGAAGTGATGCAATAGGCACAGATTCACCATAATCTTTATGGAGGCATCATTTCATAACAAATTATATTGCAGAATATTATTACGTTTTAGCTGTGTCTGGGTAAATAGGTTTATATTTCAATATTCAACTGAAATATCGTCAGAGTAATTTTAAATAACTGCTTGTCTTTATGGGTAAATTTTGAGAGAAAGAAAAAAGCTTTTTAACTGCCATTTTAATAATTTGATGTCTTTTAATCAGACAGGAGACATAGCCAGATGAGATCATTCACCTTTATTATAAGGTTATATTAACAGAATTTTGCAAGACTGAAAGTATCTCTCTCTCTACAGTTCCCCTTTACAGCCCAAGAAACTAGGGAGGGTATCTCTGAGTCTCTTGCCTCCTCCAAATACCTGCTGTGGGCTATGTTGCCTTTTATCTGACTCTTCCTTGGTTATGTCTTTTTTTCCAAGGTCACTCCCACATACCAATCGATACCTGAATGCTTAATCCTGCCCCCTAAGATCCATGTCCAATAAATATCTTGGAACAATACAAAACAAATGCTCTTTCCCTTGCATTATAAGCTTGATTTGTTTTATATTTCATGTATCATAATGGTTAATCATGCTTGAACAAATATGTGCTGACCTTTATTTTTGAAAAAAATAATGTTCTGATTATTTGGATCTTTCCCAATGTATTCCAATCATATATGCACATCTCTGTCCAAGATCATCATATTCTGATACATACTGTAGAAAAGCAATATTTATTAGTTCTAGGACCTGTCTGTTGAAAGCAATCTTAATATAATATAGCTGGAAATCATTAAAATTAAAAGGGATGACTATACAACATGGTTGATGACATAGCTGGCGAAGATTCCAACAATAAACATTTATATAGATATGAACTCATGAAGGAAAAAGCCCTATATATCCTAGTTACTTCATGAGATCAAGAAAAAGAACTCTTGCAAAATATATATATATCTTGTTTTGCCAACTGGATGCCAAATCATTTACACATCTTTGAAACATAGAAATTAGTATGTTTTATTAAATATGGTATAGATTAAGTAGGTCTTTTAATACTCCATAGTCAAATTAGTATTATAGGCAGAGATGCTGTTATTCTGTACTAACTCTTTAGAGAACAAGCCAATTTTCTTTTGTAGCAGTATGTTTTCACATGATCAGCCAAAAGGGTTATTTTTTATCAAAACTAAATTGTAAACATTCATTTTATTTGATAAGATTTTTCCAAGCTCCATTTATGTCTACTACTAAAATAAAATTCTTCATAAATTCCAGCTTTATTTATAGTTATAACTAAAAAAAACAAAGTCAATATATTAAAAACTCTCAAATGAACTGGTGCTCTCTTGATCTTTAGTGAGAATTGATAATTTCTTCTTGATAGTTACAATAGTTCACAAAACAACTGTTACTTGCGCTGAGTGATGTAATTCTGGATAAATTTCAGTTTCTGTTGTTTATGGATTCCTAGCTGCAGCAATGGTGGTCATGTGAAGTTGACATAATACAAAAAGAGTAGAGCTAGCATTGCAACACTTCATTTGCGATTTTACCCTCCCCTCCCAGCCCACACAACAAGAGCAACTACAACAGCAATAATTTCTTCTTCTTTCCCTCCTCCTCTACACCACCACCATTGCCGTTTCGTCTTCCTCCTCCTCCAAATTATGTTCTCATTAGTTTCAAAATCATGCTCATGCCATTTCAGAAAAATAGTAAAAATAACAAAATAAAAATTAGGATATTGTCACAGGCAATGTCTCCAGTGATAATATTAGGTATGGGACAATTCAGCCCATCTTCAACCACTTATGTACCCAAAATGTTTATAAAAGATTAAATGGAATAGCCTCACATTGTGGAAATTCAAGCTACACTTAATTTGCATAATTTATATCATTATATTAATTTTAATCTCATCACTCCTACAAGCACATAGGACATCATGCAAGGACCTGTTTTCGTAAACTCTACTAGTCTGAATCTATGACCTAGTTGATATAAAGTATGGTTTAATTAATTATGGTTTGTTTGATAAATCACTATTGGCTAGGGTGTCACTGAGTTAAGTTATAAAAATTTAGTTTAAATAGCATACTAGCTGGAATTTCTACAATGTGCTAAGTGAAAATGAAACACACCAACTATATTATGTTAAGGGCCCAATTTCCTGGTGCTAACTGGCCAAGTACCTTGCTCCTATATATACTTAATCTGGGTGTTTATTTAGTATTTTTATTGTTTTAAGATGTTTTTAGTATTTTCGATGAATGAATGATGGTTTAGCACAATGAATGACCTTGATGTAAGAAAGAAACTAGCTTAAAGACACTACAGTACAGTACAGGAATGTTATGGTTGTGGGAGGATTTGAGCCTACCTAGTTTTTTCCCAAGCTGTAACCACTGACCTCCCTGATTTCGCATCACATTCTGAAATGTGTTTCTGTGGACTTGGATAAGTGCACAGTCATTTTGTTCCCCAATGGGAGAAGCTGACTGCATCCTGGCCACAGATGTTAGAGATGTCATGAATCTCCTTCATAATCTGCAAGTTGGTTTATTAGCTTCGATGGCTGTACCTATTAGCGTACAGAGAACAAAACTGAAGGGAACAAAGAAGTGTAACTGGCAGTTGTACAAGACTGTGTCTGAAAAAAGGGAAAAGTGTCACTTGAATATTCAAACCTGAAGGGAGAGAAGATTTCAATGACAATGAATGAAAACAACTAGTTTCTTTTGGTACTTCTAAGGAGCAGTGTTTGTGTGCAGGTCAGCTCATTCTGTTCGGTGCATTCAATTTGTGATGTTGCAAGACAAGAGTTCCCATGATAGCCCAGTCATATGGATGTCCCGGCCTCTGCATGGAAGACCCAATGGAATTTTACAACAATGTAGCAAGAGAAAGCTTTCACACAGAGGAAAAGGTGTAATTCATATGGGAGAAAATATTTCAGGCACTCTTGGTAGCAATGTTTATTTATATGTTATCCTCTATCCATCCAAGAATTCTCTTGTAGTCAGAAAGGGGTAGTCTGTAGGGTTGTGTTCTCATGTCTAGAGTACTGAGACATGTAGTAATATTCCAGGTGAGGAGATCATAGCAGAACTGAGAATCAATCACTAGAGAATCAATCACTAGAGAATCAATCCAAAATAACCAACTTTATGCTATCAGAACCAGTGGATTCTAACAAAAGAATGGTGCATTAATGAAGATGATTTTTTTGGTATTACTGGTCCTTGTTTAGCAGCTACCTTATACAGGACCATTTGCAGTTCCATAGTGATGAAAAACTAACTTTATGACCAATCCTCACATTTATGATCTTTATAGATCTGTAAAGCAGAGGATAACTAAAGTAAAACCATAACCTTAGTTGAGGTTTACTTTGTTTAATAACCAAGTTGCTGGTTCCAATTGTGATTGCTAAGCAAGGGCTACCTATATATTTTGACATTTCTGTTTGTTTGTTTTTTTAAATAGAGGCAGGTTTAAATATTTTTTCATACAAATTCAAACTGAATTTTGAAACACAGACTGCTATGTGAGAATGGAGATTCCATTTTTGGCTTTATTTAGTCCAGGCATGCTCAGGAGACTTATATTTTGAGAAAGCTTCCAGATGTGGGATTGTAGAAAACGCATTTAAGAAATAAAGTATTCAGCAATAAGTTAAGTGTTCACTCAGGAGAAATATTAAAGAATGATTGCCATGATTAATAAACACATCACTGTTGTTCACCCGCTGCCTAAAATGTTCCTTAATCCTGATTTTTTCCTCCCTGACTAATTAAATATGGAAATTTTTAAGTTGGCAAAGCAATAGCAAATATAGGCTACATGATACAGGAAAGTGCAAACATCTGCAGACATGTAGACATTTTGTTTGAAACTTTCAACTCTTTCAACAGAAGTAAAATGAAAGAGCTCTTCCATTTCTGTGGTCATACAACATAAATAGAGTTTGCTTTTTTCTGTGAGTTTTGTATAATTTAAATAATTACAATAGAGTACACAGTATATTGGTATTCAGCATTCTTATATGGGACCTAATCAGCTATAAAAAGTCTTGGTTTAAAATATTGTTATATATAGAGTGCCCTGATTTATAGTATATCAATGGGCTATAGTACACCCATGCAAAACTATATATTGTATAAACCAGTTTTCCAGAATGTGATGTTACCGGTCAAAATTAGTTCCACCTTGAAATTTCAATTTTAAAATATTGTACAGTATCTTTAGCCTCTCCTGGCAAGAACAATAAAGTGCAGAAATAAGTAACACTGAATTAATTCCAACTGCCATACTTAACCCTGCCAAATAAATTCTAAACAGTATTCCCGTTTCTCTGTTTTTGGCTCTTTTCCTTTATAGTATCTCAAATGTCCTCTCATCATCATGGGTGTGCATGAAACAGAAAATGAGTTCCGTCTGTAACTTGAAACAAAGCATTATATTCCTGAAGTCAATTTGCCTCATTTCAAGCCAGTCTTGGTTTCATACAAACAGAGGTGTCTGTAAATTTTGGTCAAAAAGTCAAGATGGCGGCCATGGCAGCGCAACTGAAATTTGTAACACATTAAAAAAAAAAAAAAAAACCAGGCACAGGCACTATCATTTCCATTATATTGATTTTTTTGACCATACCCCACAGGCACCCCAAGCAGAAAAAAAATCTGAATTAATATAATGAATCCACTTTCAGAAGAAATAAAACTTTCAGAGCAGTTTTGGATGTTTTTGGCATGGAAAATTGAGATCTGGAAGGGCCGGAAAAAACTGAATAACCACCAGATAGCAGCAAAACATTACAGGACATTTTCAGCTGCCATCTAGTGGTCATCTGTATTTTTGCAGTGCAGATACTGTGCCTTGAAACTAGAACAAACATTTGTTGTGCCTGGGTATAGATATTTTTACAGCAAGGAATGTAAGCAGAAAGCATTGATTCTATGTTTTATCTCTCATACAAGATACCAACTTTTCATTTAACTACCTCTTAAGGACAGAAGGATATTCTGAAAGAAAAAATAATAATTCTAGTTGGTCCCAGTTAAAGGACTATTTTTTCCCTAAACCTTCATCTAAAATTAATCTTGCAGACAATCAGGGATAACTCTGTTCATTCTTTTTTTTAAATAAAGTTTTATTTGGGTTTTCACACACAAAATACAAGTAAAACATCTTTTTTGAAAATAGCATGGTCCCGGGTTGAATTTCTTTATACAGACACAAAACTCAATTTCATGCTCCTTTTTGTATTCTATTCCATATCTTATACTATTTTACATTTTCTATACAGTTTTTCCCCTCTTTTAATTTTCTCAATTTTATTTTGAATCTCATCTCAATTCAAATAATTATATTTATACTTTTGTCTGTTCTGTTTCAATTTCATATTATCTTTTCTCATTAAACAAATTTTCTCCTGTAGTTACTAATTGGAGTATGACACCTTTATATTTTTTAATTACATCCATTCAACTCTTATTTAAACTTCAATATATACCTTAAGTTTATGACCTTCAATATAATACATAATACATAACTTCCAATCAAATTCTTCTTGGTACATTCCTATAATACACACTATATTCTTTAAAAAAGAAAGAAAGATTGTAAATATATGTAATTATAAACCCTCATTCCATTCCAGTTCAGTTCTATCATTAATAATCATTAAAATCTTAACATCTTTAACACTTCTTTTCAATTAAATATCATACTTCCTTAAAAATACATATAATCTCCATAATTAATTTTTCCCTTATTTCTCTTCACATATGTTATATAAATCATTAAATATGCCTTTTGTTACATTTATTTATTGACAAGCATTCCACTGAACTACGATAGCTATTTTACCAGACATTTTAATCATAATTGTTTCATATTTTCTAAAATTATTTCTGCTTCTAATATAACCATACTATCTTATGTACCTTTGCAAAATCCCTTTTTCCATTAAGTTTTCACCCATTATCTCTAAATAGGTCCTGTTTCTCTATATTTTGCTTCTGTCCTTTATAACTTCTTTTCCTTTCTTTCTTCCCTCTCATCTTCTCCCTCCCCTTTTTACCCCCTTGTCTCTCTAGTTCTAATTCTCTCTTCTGCATTTCCCTCTTCTGTTGCTTTCTGATTTTATACTTATTTTTCACTCTTTTTTTTTTTTTGGAGTTGTTTTCTCCAATCTTAAACTTTCCATTCTCTTTCCCCCCTTTCCTTTTTCCCCACCATCTAAGATTACTTGTTCATTAAAGGTGGCTTCTTCTTTGTCGCAGTCTTCTTGTTCTGCAGGCATTTCTTGTTGTTTCTCATAATTCCAAATCTCCATTTCTAAAAACTGAAATATGAAGCCAAAAGAACCTCTCCCTTCTTGTGTATCTTCTTTGTACTTTTTAAGTTCCATTTTCAGTTCTTCTAAAAGTGGAGCCATTTTAAACAGTTTTAAACAACCACCCGGTTGATTTTAGTCATTCAAAACAATAACCAAGAATCCAGAAATCATCAAGTAATCCAGATAGTCCCGAGTTATATCTTATTTCTTTTTCGACTTTCTTTTCCTGGGGTTTTTGTTGCGATATTTCAGTTAGAATGTATCTTTTGGAAGTCTTGTTGAGATTTTGCTATAATTTCTTTTTTAATTCCAGGCAGTCTCCTCCCTTCCAGTTCTTACCCTTTTATTCTTTTTCTCTCCTTTCCTGTTTTCAAAAGCTTTTAATTATCCAGAAATCTTTATTATCCCTTTGACTTTTTATTTTCAGCATTAAATGCCTACTGATGTCAAAGTGGATTTTTTTTCCAATTTCTTGCTTAAGTCTCTTAGCTGTCAGTATAGGAAAAAGAGAAAACCAAATCTTTTCCCTTTTCTCTCTCCTTTGCAGCTTAAAAATCTTGTTAGGGAACAATGTTATTGTTTTTTAACAGTTTCAATTCCAGGGTACCTTATTTGTTGCTTTTGCTGTTTGACCCGGTCAACCAAAACTTTCTCTTCTTATCTTCCTCCTGCACATTCTTTTCCAGTCAAGTTCTTCTTTGTGGTGGCCATTTCTGACCACCGCTGCAACCGCTTTCGGGAAAGGGAGTAATGGCCAGCTGGGGAGGAGAGATGCGGCTCTCCTCAACCCTGCTGGCAGTCTCTCCCCTCTTCACCACCTCTACGGGGTGGCTTAGCCCCGAAACCAGCTGGCTCGGGGCGCTCCAGCGGCGCACACGGATCGAAGCCTCACAGAGACGAGGTCTCAGTCTGTCGCTGAAGAAGCTCAAACCGGAAGTCCTCTGTTCATTCTTGTATTTAAAAAATATCTGAAATGTACCCATTATTTTTCCCAGCAGGCTGCCAAAAAACAAAATAAGGTATTTCTATCTGGTAGCTTAACAATTAGTGACAGGAGGTACTATTCCCCAGAAGACAATCCTCACACCACACAAATATCTCCTTCTGCCCAACTGCCAGCTTTTATATCCTAAATGTAAATTACATTTACATCAATAGTCCTCAATAGCATACAAAATGAAGAGTGATCATGAGGGATACATACATCCTTGCTCAGCAAAACAACTCTTCTTTTTATACTTGAAGTGCTAAAATAAAATAAACTGCAGTGTACAGGTCAAAACTCAAGGGCAAGCATGCCTTTGCAGGAAAATACCCCCATCAATATTACAAAAAAGCATGAACAAGATGAACATTTCCCACCTGTTTCTGCTTTGCTTAGCAGGCCAACCAGCCATGGCTTTTCTGAATTTAAAATGCACTGTGAAATCTGTACAAATAATAGAGGCAAGAAAATGGAGTGTACAGAATGCAAAAATGAATCAATGTCACCAAAATCTAAAAAAATCCAAATGATCCAAATGAACCAAAGCACACCACCAGCTTAAAACTTTTTGGGAAAAGAAAAAATAATATTGATTTCTACTGGAACAGTGGCCTACTTCTGGAAATCACCTTCATACTGTCTTACATCCAGGATGATCAGGTATTGAGGCTATATTTGAAAATAGATGAGTCATGGGAATCTGACTTGGGAAAGTCTGGGAGGGATGGGAGTTGAATCTTAGTTGAATCTTACTGCTTTCATATGGTCCAGGGGCTAGATAAGAGCTTATGTGGAGCTTATTCCACATAAGATCGAACTTATACATTCGGTCAGTGTTTGCTCAGAGAGATTGAAAGGGATAGTCAGATGAACCACATGGTTCTTACTCAGTGTACCTTTCTCAGGTGACTGGGACAGGGATTATCCCAGTATTGCTTTTTCTCCTGACCAGATTAGTCATTGGTCAATGGAACAGGCTTGATGCACGAGTTGATATTTTAGAGGCGGCAATTTCACTTCACTATTGGACGTATCTAGGTATGGAGCAGATTGCCGTCAGCAATTGGGTGGGTATGGTAAACAGCTGTTTGAGGAAATCCATAAAAATAAGTTTATAACAGATTTGTTTCACCAATCAGATCTGAATGACAAAATGTCATGAATTATCTTCCCTAGAAAACAGCATCTTATCAGTTGAGATGCTGTTGGCAGGCAAGAAATGTAACTGGCCAACTGACACTGATTACCCAAAACTGGGGGAGGTCTGTCTCTTACGGTCCTCAGCTAGTTCAGGTGGTACAAAATTGAGCAACCTGCATTGTATCAACAGTCCTTTTTTCTTCCTGGCGACATGCCATGCACACTACCCCAAGTTCAGACTGAGGCCTTCAGGCCCGTCTTCAATGAGTTTCAAAATCTCAAGTTCCAACATGCACAATTTTATAACATCTGTCAAATCTTCCTTTACCTTCCATTCTAGGCTAAAAGGACCAATTACTATAATCTTTCCTTATAGGGAAGGTGCTGTATTGTTCATACACTTTTCTCTCTTTGCATTTTTTCTATTTTTTTAAAAAAGCTTAATGATCTGTACTACACAAGGTTTAACACTCCAGATGTAGTTTCACTATAGCAGGGGTCCCCAAACTTGGCAATTTTAAGACTTGTGGACTTCAGTTGAAGTCCACAAGTCTTAAAGTTGCCAAGTTTGGAGACCTCTGCACTATAGATTTATATAATAATATTGTGTTGGCAACTCTATTGGTTTGCCGATGGTTACAAGCATAGAATTTGCTTTTCTTTCTTTTTTACTTTTTTTATCCACTGGCACTTAACCTACAAGCCTGTCCTGGTAACACCTTTTTGTTTCTACCATGTCCGCATGATGCTGACTTCCATCTCATTTTCAGTCCATGAATGAGAGATAGCTTATTCTTTGCTAGATATCATTCCCTTATTCTGACCCAGTCCTAGGCCAGCCTCAAAGTACGGTACATCAAATTCATTAGGATCTGTCACGCATTACCTTGGGCAGCAGAGAGGTGACTAGCCTGACTTGAAACAGGTAACACTGTTAATCCACTGGGGATAACCCACTTCAAGCAGCAAGAGTTTCCTGCAAGGTAGGTCAGCGCCTCAACTCAATGGGGGGGGGGGACACCCACCGTGTGCACTCTGCAACAAAATATCAGCCCAAATCAAACAATATTTAAATGTAAACTTTTGCAATACCATACTATGGTATGTCTGTCATCTGACATACAATAGTCAGTTGGCCAGTCCATCTGCACCTCTATAATTGTCTGGTTTGGTTCTGCAACCCAACAGGACAGACACAGACTTCAGATGATAATTAGGACTGCAGAAAAAACAATACCAACCTGCCTTCAATCGAGGACCTATACACTGCACAAGTCAAAAAGAGGCTGTGAAAATATTTACAGACCCCTCACATCCCAGGCATCAGCTGTTTCAACTCCTACCCTCAAAATGATGCTATAGAGCACTGCATATCAGAACAACTAGATACAAGAACAGTTTTTCCCGAACACCATCATTCTGGTAAACAAATAATTCCCTCAACACTCACTATCCAACTATTTACAAAGTCTGCACTACTATTGCCATTAATCTTCTCATCACTCCTTGTCACCCATCCCCCCCCTCTTGTGACTGTATGACTGTAACTTTGTCGCTTGTATCCTTACGACTTATATTGACTGTTTCCTAGTATGATTTGATTGCTTATTGTACCCAGATGTGGTATTCAGCAGGTTCTGACCAGTTCTGGAGAACTGCTAGTGGAAATTTTGAGTAGTTTGGAGAACTGGCAAATACCACCTCTGACTGGCTCCACCCCCATCTATTCTCTGCCTCCTGAGTCCCAGCTGATCGCTTGGGTCTTCTTTTGTTGCCCTGCACAGGAGAACGGAGCTGGAAAACAGGTTAGTGGGGTGGGGAGGGAATGGGGATTTTACAGTATCCTTCCCTTGCCACGCCCACCTAGCCACACCACACCCATCAAGCCATGCCCACAGAACTAGTAGTAAAAAAAATTGAATACCACCACTGATTGTATCCTATGAATATTATTAAGTGTTGCACCTTATGATTCTTGACTCTTGATGAATGTATCTTTTCTTTTATGTACACTAAGAGCATTTGCACCAAGAAAAATTCCTTGTGTTTACAATCACACTTGGCCAATAAAGAATTCTATTCTATTCTATTCTATTCTATTCTATTCTATTCTATTCTATTCTATTCTATGTAAATCTTACGATGCATTAATTTTCTCAATGCCTATCACCATTTTTTGTTTCTTAAACTCAAAAGCACCCTACTCGTTGACGTAATACTTGGGAAATGATAGGATATGTTTTCACCCTGAACTTCTGCCCTTCAAGAAAAAAAAAAAGGAAATAAAGCAACCTATTTCTCGCTCCCCTTTTTTCTCAGCGCTCTTCCAAAAGGAGATCGATATCTCTGAACTCTTGGTAAGGCTCCTGTTCTCCGGAAATCGATAGCTCGGTATTCCCCTTCTCTTGATTATTTTCCCCTACCAGTGACAAGTAGATCGGTTATTCGGTGCTCTTCGTCAGGGCTGTTCATCGATTCGCTCCGCGTATAAACACGGCACGGTGGAGCGTGTGCACGTTTTGTTAGTGGCGCAGACGTGGAAGTGCACCGGAGGGGAAGCGAAGCTCTTATCCTTGGTTCCCACTTGTCACGGTGAAACCAAGCAGCCTTTAGGCTTCAGGTGCCAAAGCGCTTGGTGGGACGTTGGGAAGAGAAGCCGATCCTTTTCCCGCGTAGCCTGCCAGTTATTATTTATTTTCGTGGCGATAGGAAGGTAAAGAAGGGCATCATTAACTTCGCATGCTTATTAGGTATAAAATTGATGTCTAAAAGTATAAAAGTTTTTTGATACTGGGTGGGGGGTTTCCATTCATATGGAGCATATTTTGTCTACTTGCCTGGCAGTGCTAAGGCTTAAGACCACAGCAGATTGGTCTAGATTTTAGAATAAAAATTGAAAGAAAAACGATGTAATAAAATCTATGAGCAAGAGAAGAATATATCTTCGCAGCTCAAAGTGACCAGGTCTTCAGCTGCTTTAACTCAGAAAACAAAGATTTAACATAAGAATGGGAAAAGTACTATAATCTTTCAGAGGCTGACCTACCATTTGCCAACATTGGCTACACTGGCTAGGGTTGTAATACAGCAACAGGTTGTTGTAGTTATCTAACACAAGGGAGATGCTTAAATGGAAAAACAGAAGGCTAAGGATGCTGGTTTCTGAGGATTGTTAAAGTCTTACTATGTACTATGGGAAGTTACTAGTTCTGCACTTCTTCCTCCTGCTTATTGGTTATTGTCTGCTTATTGGTTGAATTTTTTGATTACTTCATTTTTTTTCAGATTTAGGTATGGAATTTCAAGCTGTGGTGATGGCTGTAGGCGGTGGATCCCGCATGATGGATCTGACCTCAAATATCCCTAAAGCTCTTCTTCCTATTGGTAATAAACCCTTGATATGGTATCCACTCAACCTATTGGAACAAGTTGGTTTTGAAGGTAAGCAGCCTTGAATATGGTCATTTGCTCTGTGGAGAAATGACATAACAAAAAATCAAGGACACTATAGGGGAATGAACTTGTCAATAAAGTCAAGGTATGTGGCACCATAGCTGGAAGTCCAGTTAATTCAGAATGTTGCATTTGACTTCTAGACTGACTTAGAAAGAGGTTATATGATTGAGATCATATACAAGCGCTCTACATAAACAATGCACACATTGAAATTTTTCTTATCTTTTTTTCTTCTGGGAATTTGATAGGAATATTAACAAAATAAGGGGGCACGATGGCTCAACAGTTAAAGCTGGAAAGCTGACAACCCGTGTTCAAGACTCAAGCGCTACACAATGGGGTGACCTTCTGTTTCTGCCCCAGTTCCTGTCCACCTAGCCCTTTGAAAGCATGCAAATGCAAATAAATTAATAGGTACGACTGGTGGGAAGATAACAGCATTCTGTGTGCCTTTGTTGTATAGCAATGTTGGCCACATGACTATGGAAAGTGTTTTCAGACAACTCAGGCTCCCTTGGCCAAGAAACAGAGAAAATCCATAGAGTTGGACATGATTGGACAGGGAAACCTTTACCCTTTTTATCAACAAAATAGGATCAGTTCAGTGTAGTGGTTAAAGCATCCGGCTATGAAACTGGCATGAGTTCTAGTCTAGCTCATAGAACATTAAAGTAGTTTTGGAAGCTTCCAAGAAGCAAATTGTGTGTGTGGATGAGATAGAGAGATTGCATTAATGCCATATTTATATTTAAAGGCAGTGTAAATCACTCTTTCCTTCCAAAGGCTTTATATGAGAATAATATGCAACCTGTAGAGTCACAATTTAGAAGATTTTACTGTTTTTTCTCCAAGCACTTCACTCGTTAATATATTTTTCCATTCAGAATTTTCATTACTATATACGTGATAGTAAGTTATTTTAAACATTTCCTTTCCATATAATAAGTTTGAATTAGCTGATATGGTTTATAATAAAGTATTTCAGATTTCAAAGCAAAATGGATTCTTGGGAGAATGCACAAATGTGTGTAATTTTGTAAAGCAGCTTGCTTTTTCCTGGAATTGTACAGAAAAATTGTACAATCACAGAAAAAAGCAGATCATATAATTGTATACTTAGGCTTGACTATAATATAGTTAATTCTACATTTTAGTCTACCTCTCCAATTCTGTTATGCTGGTCAATTTTTTAACAATTCTTCGCTTAATCCAATGTATGAGACCATCATATCACCTATGTTCATAACTAGTTTGTGATGAATTATATCTACCATCTACACTTACAGTCTTCTAAGAAAAGGTCTGAACTGAAGAAGTTTTAATATAAATTATTTTAATATTAAATGTATTCTCAAGTTTTCAGGCAATTTTAAAACTAGAACAGAGAATGAGCCGTGTCATCAATTGTTTAATGGATGATTTTGTCCTTGCAACAGTAAATAATACACCAATGGCAGATCGCAGAAAGCGGTCCATTCTTGAAAATAGTTAATTCCAAAGCAGATATATCAAGAAATGCTTAATATGTTAAGAAATACTTAATATGTTTATTTCTTGTCTATTCTATATAGAAATTAATCTAGTTGCATAATCCATGAAACAAAACTTTATGAGGCATGATTATTGACCATTTCTAATATTGGTGTTTAGTATGTAGTTTCATTGGAGAAAGGATAAAGAGAGAAATAGTAAATGATTTCTGGCACAGAGACTAGAATAAAAAATTACAAAGGCCTTCAGCTGCTAAAAGATCCTGTTTTCTTTTGAGTTAACCCATTCTACTTTTCCCATTCCCATTCCATTTCTTTCAAAGGAAACCAGAGCAATATTTTAGGCTAATTTCCAGAACACATTAGAGTGCTATGAAAATGTAGTTTAATTTGCAATACTAGCACACTGCCTTTTAGTCTGCCTGTTCTTTGTTTAACAAATGGCTAATCTCAAATAATTTCCTTCTGCTTTTCTTCCCAGGGTCACGAGTTTAGGATATTTGGCAACTGGCAAAACGTAGTTAAGTAGATGCGAGATTTTGCTTATACATATAATGCATTTCCTAGAAATTTCCTTTCTGTTAGTTATAAAACTTGTTTTCCTAAGCATTGCTTAGGTCAGATTTCTACCTTCAATAATGCTCAAGTGGCTAAACAAAATATTTCAATCTTCAACACACCAGATTCCAGCCACAACAATTTTTATGAAATTATTTCTTTGAGGTAACTTCAAAACAGAAAAAAAATGCAGAAGAATTTTTCTATTTGGTCTTATATGGATTGGAAGAGAAAACTGAGTTAATGAGAAACCACTTGCAAAACTGTACAACCCAATCCCATTTCAAAATAAAATTCTTTTAATAAAAAATGAGTTATTTCCAAAGAGGTCTATACTGTTTGAACAGAAGTTTCCCTCTTACTGCCCAAGAGAAATAGACATTAGCTCAAACTTAAAATATTACTGGCAATACATTCCATACTCAGTGAAGTGATTCTAGGCTTAAAACAACCTAATTCTGAGATATTTCCATTATGAATGGATTTTCCTAGCTGTTCCCTTGTTGATCCAAAACTCCTTTTGGATTTAATTCCAATGCAGATTAGATGTTTTGATTAATCCTATACACCATGATTAATGGCAGAGGCTGTGGGAGTTCAAAACATTTGGAGATTACTATGCCAGTCTTTGTTCTAGATCATTCATTATAAATTTAAACAGTGGTGGTCTCAGTGCAATTCCCTGGATGTCCTATTGTTTAGTTTCAGCTATTGTGAAAGTTGGCCATTTATTCATATTTCAAGGTCTCTGCTCATCAAACAATTACATTATTACAAATGAATAAAGAAACTTTTACTCTACTGTTAGTTTATTCAGAAAAAATGGTGAGAGATCTATCAAATGTATTTTGAGAATCCAAATAAACAGTGCATATGAATTTACTACTATCCACATCCACATTGGGACTCTCTAAAACAGTGTTTCTCAATTTGGCAAATTTAAGACATGTGGACGGACTTCAGTTCTCCCCTCTCCCCAAATATACCAGGACTAAATGTTATCCTGAAAAGTCTGTGCTTTCTTAAACCTTTAAAAAGTTCATATTGCACTGGCTCTCTTTCTCTTTTTCTCTCCCTCCCCTTCTCTCCAAGATCATCTTATCTGCATTTGCTGATTTTAGGAATATGAAATTTTACATGTGAGACTTTTTTTTAAGAACTCTTAGATTAAAACCAATTAAATCAGATGAAAAAGTATTTTAAACTCTTCTGAATGTTACATGGAAGGCTCATATGTGCTTTTTCAAGAGCCTGATTTAATGGAATTTGAAGTCAGAAGACAAAAATCCATCTAGACCAGAGGTGTCAATCTGGTGGCCCGTGGGCTGGATGCGTCATACGCAGGCTATGCCCAGCCCATGACATCACAAAACGTCACGTGACGGCAATGTGACATGGCGAGTTTGACACCCGTGATCTAGACAGTCTCCTAAAATAAAGGACAAGCTGGTTGCAACCAAAAAAGCTTTGGTGAGGTACTTACATTTATGTTATTTGCATAAATGTATATCAATTGTGTAATTAAATTATACTACATTACACAATGACATTACACAAATGATGTAAATTAGTATGAATTACATGTTTTTAGATTTAATAGACATTTAACATTAATAGAGGCTTCCCCCCTCCCAACTTTTCCATTATTCAAGTTGTATTTCCATATCTTTATTAATGTCTAGCTTTGTGTTAAATACATAGAATATAATAGTGACAGAAATGCCAGTTTAATAATTTTAGTTAATAATCTTAACTAATAATCTTATATTTTGCTTTGGAGTTCTATCTTACAAAAACAAAATTACATTCATTAAAATAGCATAAAATATTGTTCTGCAGAAATAATGCAATTTTGATCAGTAAATTATTTTGGCATATAATGAGAATTCTGAAATCTTGAAGAAGTTGATGAAATTATTTGTAATTTGTAAGGACTTTGAAAGTTTTATGGCTTTAAAAGAATGTAAACTATTTAAACTTTGCATTTAAACTTCACATTTACATTTAAAAGTTACATCATTCTAAACTATCTAAAATTAAATGATCCATTCTGAAGAATTTAAACTATTTCATAGATCTATTTACTTTTCTTTCTTTTCTGCAGAAGTCATTGTGGTTACAACGAAAGATGTTCAGAAAGTGCTAAACTTGGAGACAAAACTGAAGCTGGATATTGTATGTATTGCTGATGATGCGGATATGGGAACTGCAGACTCATTACGGCATATTCATGAGAAAATAAAGGTAATACTAAGTATTTAAAATCATTTTATCATAATATGAGTAATGTGTATGTGTAAAATATAGAAATAATTTAACAGATCTGTATTCATTAAGGAAATTGAGCAAACTTTTAAAATTCCTAAATACTTCAGGCATAATTGTGTTAAAGAAATACACGTACACAAATATTGTTGATAAATTTCTACTGTTCTTTCCACTGGCTGCTTCAAATTGATCTTATTCAGACTATACGTATATATAGTGCTATTACATATTTATTTATTTATTTATTTATTTATTTATTTTCTTTCTATGGTGCCCATCTCCCCTACAAGGTGATTCTGGGCAGCTAAGATAAATCATCATCTTAGGAGTTGTTTAGATTTTACAAAGCATGTATATGTTTCTGAACTCTTATTCGCTGCTGTGTCCAATTCAGTTTTAGGGACAAGATTAACAAATTAAGCCAACCAATGAACAATAATGTAATATCTTTACCATATTACATATCTTTGAGAAAATATGAGAGAGAAATCCATTTGCTAAATAATGTTTAAAAATGGATTCATATCTCTATTTATATTAGCTAATTTTAATACAAAGTATATTCTCTACTTTAAGTTATTTCTAAAAATAATAAAAGCAGGATACAAATAAATAAATAAATATAAATTTATTTATATCACTATGGATCATAGACTTTCTCTAAGAGATCTAGCTTATTTCTACATTCAGTGAGATCTGACTCTTAATGTTGAACTGAAACACAGGAACAAAAACAACTAACTTCCTATATATTCTAAGTATGATCCAATTTTTCTTTATCCAATGTGTTAGTGAAACAATATTGTGTTTACAGATATACTAAAGTGCAAGTAAATCAAATTTCATTAGAATATTTCAAGCCAAGGTTGTTGGTTTTTCATGTTTCTTATGATTACATGTTTTTAATGTTAATATTCAGTATTTTCTGAGGTACCTTGATCCAATATAAATTATTTGGATGCTGAATTAAAATTTTAATTCAATCACTTCTTAATATAAAATTAAGTTTAACTATATTGATATGCTTTATCAAAGCATATCAGTAATTTAAATAATTTGAAATCCACATCACTTAATATCAAAAGGCAATGAAATAAAAACGGAGAAAGTGATAATCTTAGGTCATGAAGTAAACCTGTTGTTGTATGAGATACACTAGCAATAAATTTTTAGTCTGAGCTGTGTATCCACATTTGGTATGGAGCAATTGAATCTTATCACCACTGCTACTGTGTTTTATAAAACCAACATGATGCTATTTGACTGGAGTTCTTGAGCAAGGGGGGAAATGTCTTCTGTTTTGGTGGCTTTGCATCCAGCTCATTGCAATATTTTGTTTCCTGGCAGAAAGCAATGTGTGAATTTGGGCAATATTTCGTCTGTTTCCTGAGGTTTGGCAGCAAGATCTGTAGACTCAGGTTATGCGGCATGGCATAGCTGCTTCCCATGCTATTATTACTTCTCTTGGGAATAGAAGCAATTTTGGCACGAGAAGGAAGCCCACCGTCAGCACTTCCTACATACTTTCACTTCTTTATAAAATTACAAGGAAAAGCCCTGTGCAATTAAGACTAATGATGGGAAGTGCTCTTGCTCTATTCAGTATGAGCCAGAGACATACAGAACCACAGATATAGCCCAAAACTGCCTTGGTAAGAAGACTAACCATTTTTGCTGGCAAGTGCATAGATAATGTTATGTTGGTTTGGAATATGAAGATGAAAGCTGACACATTGTTTTGCCTCTCCTGTAAAAATCTTCTCCAATTTATGTCAGTAACTATATTCCAACCAGCTATTAAAATATAGTATTCCAGCAGTATAACAGAGTGGAAAAATGTACATTTTCCTGAACTAATAAATGTTTACTTATTTTAATGGAACCCCTGACTAAACCGTACAGTTAAATACTATTGTTAGTAGGACTTTGACTATGAAGTAATGATAGGTGGTCTGCCTAGTGTTTCCTAAGTCTTTCAGAATAAAAGTTACAAAAATGTACCCATGATCTTTCCATAAACAATGAAGAAAGCAGTAATTTCTTGGAAGAGCTAAGCAATCCAGATTTGCATGCTGGGTACATCTTTTGGAGCCATATTGTGGAAAGTGTGATGTCACAGCAGTGGTCTGTATGCTGCTGAGGGTCAGTGATCCATGTAGTTTTGGACAGACAAGTTTAGCGCTTCACTTCCTCTGCTGAAAAACCTTCTTTCCAAATACATGACATAAGAAAGCTCACTGTAATGGCTGGGAGGTGAAATCTGTGCTTCTGGTACAGTTGAGATGAGTTTGGTGACCATGGAAAAAAATCATAACTTGTAACAGAGATGTTTTTGGACTGTTGGTGGATTTAAAAACAACTGTGAAAAATGTGCATAGAGAAAAATGGGATGTTTTATTCCTTTGCTTATGAGTTAATTTTGAAATAAATAAATAGAGCTTTTCATTTCTTAAAGCAGTTTACCAGACTTCTTTTACTGAGGCTTAACCAAGGTTCTCTAAAGCACTGTGTATATTTCTAAAATAAAAATAACAAGTGCTTTGCCTCACTCACCTCTCAACAACACTACAGATTCTTCTGTACGACAAAAATAATAATAATTCAAGAGGTTGACAATGGAATAAATAAGAGAAAATCACAGGAGTTTTGGTAAGATCTTTGTCTCATAGTGGAATCTATGTGAAAATCCTTAGGTCACAATGCACAATCCAGAATTAGAATTAGAATTAGAAGAACTTTATTGTCATTGTACAAGTACAATGAAACTGGATGTACCCCAGCAACCGTTCGCAATACAATAAAACCAAAGCACTTAAAAATGAAGATAAGAAAAATAGAGTACCCACGTCTCCATTTGCAATTTGAGAGTACAATATCTACGAATATACACAAAATATACATCCAACACTGACTGTAACGCTTAGCCGAGTATAAGACACAAGAGATAGATTGTACTGTAATATGTTATTATACATCTGAATGGGGTATTGAGATTTCACATCTTTTCACATCTTAATAAGGTAGTGACTTCATGTTTATTTGCGGTTCGGATGGCCCAGGGAAAGAAACTATTTGTTAGTCTAGTGGTGTGGGATATTATTGACCTAAAACGCCCGTCCAGAGGGCAGCAGGTCAAAAAGATAATTGCCAGGGTGTGAGGGGTCTTCTATAATGGCCTTGATTCTGCTTTGGCAGCGCGACCTGACTAAGTCTTCCAGGGAGGGCAGAGGGCAACCAATGATCTTTTGAGCTGTGTTTATCACTCTCTGTACACTTTTCCTGTCCTCAACTGTAGAGCCTGCATACCACACACCCAGACAATATGTCAGAGTGCTCTCCACAGAGGCTTTATAGAAAGCCAGCAACAGCTTCTTATCCAGATTGTTCTTCCTGAGAACCCGCAGGAAGTGCAGCCGCTGCTGAGCCTTCTTCACTATAGTCTTAGTATTAGGGGACCAGGAGATATCAGCTGAAATATGGATGCCAAGGAATCTGATCGTAGGAACAGTTTCCACTCATTCTCTATTGATGATGAGTGGGGCGTGGTCCTGTCCATGTTTCCTGAAGTCCATAATCGTTTTTTTGGTTTTATGGACATTCAGTGACAGATTGTTCTGTGAACACCAGATAGACAGGTTCTCTACTTCTGCCCTATATGCCGTCTCATCCTCTCCGGAGATGAGACCAATCATGGTTGTGTCATTCGCAAACTTTATGATGGTGTTTGTTGCGTGGCTTGGTGAGCAGTTAAAGGTGTACAAGGCATATAGCAGGGGGCTCAAGACACAACCCTGGGGGGAACCAGTACTGAGTGTAATAGTGGAAGAAAGGTGGGGGCCAAGTCTAATGTGGTCTGTTCGTCAAAAAGTTCTTAATCCAGGAGCACGTGGGGGTGGGGACCTGCAGATTATACAGTTTGGTTACTAGTATATCTGGGATGATAGTGTTAAACGCAGAGCTGTAGTCCACAAAGAGCACCCTCACATAGCTCTGTTTGTTCTCCAGATGACTCAGCGCTCTATGAAGTGTGATGGCCACAGCATCCTCTGTAGATCGCTTTGCTCAATAAGCAAACTGATGTTGATCAAAGGAGGGCGGGAGGCAGTCTCTGATGTGCTGTGAAACTAGTCGCTCAAAACCTTCATAATGGAGCTTGTTAACGCTATGGGCCTATAGTCATTGAGAGTGTTTATATTTTTTTGGGAACGGGGATGATGGTTGCAGCCTTCAGGCATTGTGGGATGGTGGCATGTGTTAAAGATAGATTGAACAGGTCTGTATTTCCGCCAGCTGGTCAGCACGTGCTTTAACTACTGCACCAGGAATGCCATCAGACCCAGCAGCTTTCCTGGGATTTACTGCTCTCAGTGTTTTTCTCACCTCATGCACCTGAAGAGAAAGAGGTGCAGCATTGTGGTCCTCATGAGGCAGTATGTCCAGGTTCTTGGTGGCCTCAAAGCGTGGGAAAAAGCTGTTTAGCTCCTTTGCCAGAGTGCTACTGCTCTCGCTGTTTGTTGGGCCCTGGCCTTTATAGTTGGTCAGGGCCTGTATTCCCCTCCACATCTGCCGTGGATCACTGTCAGTAAAGTGGCCTTTGACCTTCCACCTATACATCTCCTTAGCATGTTTGATGCCCCTTCTCAGCTCAGCTCTGGCAGTGCTGTACTGTGAGGTGTCACCTGCTCTGAAAGCCAGATCACGGGCCCTGATCAGAGTCTGGACTTCGCTGGTCATCCAGGGTTTCCTGTTTGGGAAGGTCCGTATGCGTTTGTCCACAGTGACATTTTCTACACAGGTCTTCATGTAGAAAAGCACAGTCTCTGTGTATAACTCGAAGTCCTGTTGTTTGAAGATGCTCCAATCTGTGTGGGCAAAATAGTCCTGAAGCTGGGAGAGGGCATTTTCAGGCAAGCATCTAATAGTTTAACTGCTAGGTTTTGTTCTCTTCCTAAGGGGAGTGTAGGCTGGTAGTAAAAGCAGGGTGAGATGGTCTGATTATCCTAAGTGGGGAAGAGGTTTTGCTCGATAAACATGCTTAATATTTGAATACACATGATCAAGTGTGTTTTTTCCCCTGGTTGGGCACTTAACAAGTTGGTACAGTTTGGGGAACATAGTTTTTAGGCATGCTCTGTTGAAATCCCCAGCAATGATGTGAACGCCCTCAGGATGAGCTCTCTGTTGCGTGGTAATTATGTCTTGAGGGTGACTAAGCGCCATGCTAACATTAGCATCTGGAGGTAAATATACAGCAGTGATGGTAACTAATGTTAGCTCCCGTGGCAGATAAAACTGGTGAGCAATGGCTGTGTGTTATTTTGCTGTTTGTGCACCAGTCTTTACGTACATAAATAATTAGGCCCCCTCCCCTTCTCTTACCGGAGGCTATATTGTGATCTTGACGGTGCAAGGTCCGGTCCGCTAGCTCCACTGTAGCATCAGGGATTTACGGGTGCAGCCAGGATTCTGTGACGATTAGCAGACAGCACTCACGAATTGTGTGATTGTGGGAGATCTGCAGCTGTAGTTCATCCACTTTATTTATGAGGGATCTGGCGTTTGTGAGGAACATAGATGGTAATGGGGGTTTCTGTGGTCTCTTCCTCAATTGAGTTAGTAGGCCCGCTCTGCAACTCCCCCCCCCCCAAATTATTATTTTGCTCATCTTAGACATGAATTCATTTTGAAGTTCTCTTGTAAACCTGGATCCTATTATGAAAAACGAATGGTTACAGAGAGGACCGCTGTAGGGAATATCAAAATCAAGTTCAATTAAGGTTATGGTAATCCAGTTTTCTTGCATAAACATTTTTCCTCTATGGACTAGTCAAAGCAATAAATATATTTCCAGCACATATGTGGTAGGGAAGTTGCTCGTCTTGCCGAAGGTCACTATGTGTATTTGCTGTTCCTTTACTTTAGTTCTGGAAGAGGATGGAAAAACATGTGGAGCAGCTAACTCATCTATAAGGCCCATCTTATAAAATAATGCAATGTGCCCCATCAAAACTTGGAATGAAATGTCTTATAATTTCTAAACACTAATGATGCTTCTTCAAAACAGAATTAATCTGTTCACTACTGTAATTAGAAAAGTTATCTGTGGAGATTCTCAATCATCCAGGTCATGATTGTCCGAAAGGCAACTAGACTTTCTTGGTTGTTTTTTTTCTTTGAAGATGTTACGCTTCTCATACAAGAATCTGAACTGAAGAAGCTTCTTGAATGAGAAACAAAATGTTTTCAAAGGAAAAAAAAAACAAAGTCCAGTTGCCTTTTGGAAAAAGCACCTTTGGAAGCACTTTTGCATCTGTTGTAGAAAGGAAGGATTGCCTCTCTTGTGGGTGTGTTCTCAAAAGTTCTCCTTAAATCTTAGAATTGAGAATTAGGTTGCTACTATTCTTTCTTTAGAATAGATATTTTATTGGTATACACCATTATGGTTTTGAAAAGAAATGGGGACTATTTTCTCTTTTAAAAGGTCATGAAAGTAGTAAAAAGTTGGCAAGATTTGGGTCTCCTAGATGGTAGGAACTGATAAAATAAGATACTTGATTGAAGTTGAGCTCCAGAAAAAAATGTGTTCTTGGCACTGATTGTTTTAAGTAATATAATAAACTGAATAAGTCTTATCAATTCATTGAGACCATATTGAAATTATTTAAATATATCAGTATCAATACATATGAAGTTGACATATTGTTGTTAAAGAAGATGGTTACATGAGAAAGCTCTTAAATTGGCTACTTCCCTCATGCTGATTCCTGCCACTCTCCTCCATATAGGCAGCTTTACTCCCTGTGCTGTAATTTAATAGTATGTAATACCTGAAATTATTTACACAGATTCTCACAGAATTTACGCAGTTACTATACTTTTGTTCTCTTCACAACATTAGAATATGTACATAGGTTTAGAGTCCCACCTGTAATCGTTTGGATCACATTAATGTTGATTAATATTGGTAGGTAACTTTGAAATATTGGCATTTTGCCTGAATGATATAGGAAAAAAAAGCTTAATTTAAATGTCTGTGGAGATTCTCAGTGATCCAGGTCATGGTTGTCCTGAAGGTACCTTTTCAAGAGGCAACTGGACTTCCTTGTTTTTCTTTGAAAACGTTTCGCTTCTCATCCAAGAAGCTTCTTCAATTCTGAAGAAGCTTCTTGGATGAGAAGGGAAACATTTTCAAAGAAAAACTAAGAATTCCAGTTGCCTCTTGAAAAAGTATCTTTGGGACTTAATTTAAATGCTTACTCATAGAAATTCTGAACATCTTTCAAAACCAATTTGGCAATTTTTCACTTTTTTTTCATCTATAATTTAATGATTAGGGGAAAGATAGTGAAGGTGTGTCCCATCCAGTTGTTGGCAAGATGAGATAAAAAGAAATAGCCATTTTTAAACTCAGACTTTTTAATTATAATCTTGAATGTTTTATTCAAATAGAAGGGAAAGAAAGAAAGAAAGAAAGAAAGAAAGAAAGAAAGAAAGAAAGAAAGAAAGAAAGAAAGAAAGAAAGAAAGAAAGAAAAAGAGAAAGAAAAAGAAAGAAAGAAAGAAAGAAAATTGTATTTTTATATAACATTTGTAAACAGTGCTATTAAGGGAGCCACTTTGGTGTGGTGGTTAAGGTATCAGGCTAGAAAATGTGAGACCATGAGTTCTAATCCTGCCACAGCCACAAAGCCAGTTATGTGACCATTTATTTATTTATTTATTTTATTTATTTATTTGATTTGCCAATTGTTTACAAGATAATAAGTATAAGTGTATACATAGTTGTGAATACATGAAATGGGTACATATAAGAAAAATAGAAGAAGAATAAGAGAAACAATAGGACAGGGACGGTAGGCACGTTGGTGCGCTTTATGCACGCCCCACAGACCTCTTAGGAAAGGGGTGAGGTCAATAGTAGACAGTCTAAGGTTAAAGTTTTTGGGGTTTGGGGAAGAAACTACAGAGTCGGGTAGAGTATTCCAGACATTGACCACTCTATTGCTGAAGTCGTATTTCCTGCAATCAAGTTTGGTGCGGTTAACTTTGAGTTTGTATCTATTGTGTGCTCTTGTGTTGTTATGGTTGAAGCTGAAGTATTCATTGACAGGTAGGACATTGCAATGTATGATTTTATATACCATGCTTAAATCAGACCGAAGACGGCGTAATTCAAGGTTTTCTAGTTCTAGAAAATGGAAAATAGAAAAACCATGGACCAGTCACTCTTTGCCAAAAGGAGGCAATGGCAATCCATTTCTGAAAAATCTTGTCAAGAAAACTACAGTGACCTGTCCAGACAATTACCAGGATTAAAAGCTGGAAGGCACATGATACTGCTAAATTCTGAAATTGGTGGTGGGCATAAAAGCTATATAGTTTTGGTTTCCTAAACCAATATATAGTCTGTTGGATTTATACAATATAGCAAAAGTTTATAGTGCAATTTAAAAACAGCGAATAAGGATAAATGAACCTACTACAACTGCAGCTGAATGTTTTATGGCTTGCTTTAACTACTATAAAACTGGAATGAATCCTACATGCTAATGTCTTGGGTGAAACTGCATATTTCAGGTGTTTAGCCTTAGGGATCTATTAACTGACTTCAGATAGTAGATACCTAGATTACATTTTCCAAAGAGATGGGGTGGATAGGACTTAATGCACTAGTAGTTGAACAATAAGAAATAACTACTGCATCAGTAGGTAAGGTTAGAAGCAAGTAATTGGGAAGAGGTTCTGCCTTGCTGGAGGTCTTCAGACAGAAGCTGGAATGTTGAGAAAAGCACAGGAGACTGTAAATGGAAAAGATGCTTGAACCTCTTATAAAAATTATAAATCAGGTGATCTTTATGCAATAAGAACTACACCCTAAAGCACCCTTGGTTTGTTACCATTTTTTTGAAAGAAATCCCATGATTTTAACGTTATGTAAAGAAATATTTCATTTGATTTGTTCTGATATCCAGCTTAATTGGATAAAGCCGCATTCTGATATTATGAAAGAAAAAAAATACTCAAGCATTAAATATGTCTGATAAAATATTCAATAAGCCTCTGTAATGTCTTCTTTGAGTTGCTCTTATCCACTTAAGAAAGTGGTTTCCTAAGAGAGCAGCTGTGGCACTGCTTAACTTAACCGCCCTGAGTCACTCTAAGAATGAGATTGCAGTATGTAAATTTGATAGATAAATAAAAATAAATTTTATAACACTAAAAATTGCTGTATGTTTAGAAAACTATTATAGTAACATATATTGTTACAAAGATCTACAGTAATATATATTATTACAAGGATCTACTGTTAGTGCAGTTTTCTGAACTGTAGGGACTATTGTGAGCTTTATTAAATTAAACTACCTGTATTTCTGTTGCAATATAACAGAATCTTATGTGGCCAGAATTTAACCCACAAACTCTGTGTAGTTATGATATGTTTATTTTCATCATATACTATTTCTTTCGTATTCAGCAATTTAACACTGCAATCCTTTAAATACCTACTCCAAAAATCCCCTACTGAGTTTAGCAAAGTGTCCTAGTTAAGTGCACATAGGGTTGCAGCACACGATTTTTAGGGATTAAAAAAAAAATGGCTTGACTACTAATTTGAAATAAGAATAACATGTCTCTTTTATGTGGTCTAGGTGATCCTAGATCATCTGTCTTCAGGGATTTTCTCTGGGATATCTAAATCAATTAATATTTTTGGCTTAAATCTTACATCAGAAAGCCTTAACTATTAATTTAGATGGGCTATATATTTCATTATTGGTTTCACAGCTATTATTTTTGCATTTGCATAAAATCAATTTTGTGTAAAATTAATTAATACTACTGTGCCCTTTTAATCAAATGGATCTGTGTGGGATAGTTTGTTTTTTTCAATCACTGGTCATAATGAGCTTTTCTTACTATATGGTTTACAAACGTACTGACCATATTTCCCCCCCTCTTTCTGCCACATCAACCATTGAAAGTAAAGGAAAATAGAAGTGTCTACTAGGGTGCTTGCCTAGTTTATTTTTCATTCAGGCATTAGTTTATTCTTTCAGGGGTTCCATACTGGAAAAAGGACGTCCATCATACAGTAAGGACTTTATTTATGAGGGTGTTGGTGTTTCAAAGGGGAGGCTGTTGAATCCCAAAAGAGCCTTTCATGGTGTACTCTCAGCATGTATCTGAGGCCACTGCTCTGCTCATCAGGAGGAGAGGCAGAAATTTGGGCTTCACTTAGCAACCGTGTGTTTCACTGGTCCCTGTGCTCTCTGACGTTTATTTACATATTGAAGAGTAAATGGGTAGAACAGATGGCAACCAGACATTTGGTGGTTCTGTTCCCTTTCGCTCCTCAGGGGTCTTGTATTCAGCCTTTGCCAGAGTTCATCCTAAAAAAAAATGAGAAGGCTGTTCGCAGTTATGAAAGCCTTGTTGGCAGTTTATGAGGGTGACAGATTAAAATAGTGTAGCTAAATAATTACAAGATTGAGTTAACAAGTCCAAAATGAAGGCTTGCCCGTGGACCTGAGGTGGCTTTCATCATTGACAAGAAGGACGTATCCTATCAGAAAAAGATCTAGTTTTTAAAAGCAACCAAACTGTAACCTCCAGGTTTTCAACAAAATGTTTTATTGTCAAAATAAGTTTGACAGATACATTTCATAGCTTTTAAGCGTTCCTTGTGTGCATAACCAATAATTATTTGAATATTTATTCAGATTATTAGTTGGTGTGGAATTTTATTTTTTCTTTGCCTCTATCAGGTTAAGTGGGATTATTTTATAATATGTGGATAAATTTTTATGTGTAATCAGTTTTTCTTAGTATTTCAGAATATTTCAATCTTTGAAAAACTGCTTTATATGCAGATGAATTGGTTTAAAAAGGGATAAATTTTGTAGTTTATTTCCTTTTCTTTTTAAGTTTTACACCTTAACCCATTGCTAGATGTGACCTAGTCTTTCTAGTTAACCCTGTAATAGTATTAAATTATTACTCAGTAGATAGTGAAACTGATACATCATTCTTTGGAGATTTTATGGTGGGTGGCGGTGGTGGAAGGGAGGAGGAGGAGGAGGAGAACAATGACTATTGTTCCAGACCAATTATTATTTTCAAAAGGAGCTATATTCATATTCTTCTATTAAAGGAATATAGGCTCAGAATTTTGCCTGAAGCTAAAGGAAGAGGAATTAAAATGACTTCTGTTTAAGGAATATTGTGAGTAGTATAGAATTTATGTAATAGTTTAAGATGAAATAAATTGTTTTTATTTTATTTATAATTACTTCACAGTATGAAAAATTAATGTTAAAGTCACCTGTCTAAAAAGTTTTGAAAGATAATCATGATGGAATTATTTTTTGTAACATCGATCATCTTTGTTAATAACATGCTATAATGTGCCTCTGCGAAAATGACACATTTGATCTGGGGAAAAATTCTCTTTAGATAATATAAATCACCTTGTAAAATTGTTCCCAGCAATACCTTTAGTATAGTAACCGTTAGTATAGTAACCATTTCAATCTTTTAAAAAAGAAAAATGCTTTTGAAGTAGAATTAGGGGAAAAAATAGTTTACAAACCAACTTTTTATCTAGATTTCTTTCCTGTGTTTTCTCTTTCATTTTCATTTAAAGATTCATAAAAAATATAGTGCTATGTAAAAAAGAAGCATTCTCTACATAAAATATAGAATTGCAGAGCAGGAAGGAATTTTTTAGCTGATGTCCTATCCTATCCCATTCCTTCAGGCTCAATGCAGTACTTGCAAGCAGGATAAAATAATGAAAATTGAAAAAGTGTGTGAGGTAATGAAATTGTTTTCCTTATTCTCTTTATTGCATTCATATGAATCAGGCTCAGCCTAAGAAGAATGTAGAACAATCCAGCCACACTTCAGTTCCTTATTTGCTTAAACGTAATACAAACTAAACCCTTACTATTCCCACCCTAGTGGATATAACCTGATGGATTCTAGGGAGTGGCAGTTCTAACTCTCTTCCTCTGTCTTCTATCTAGTTCCGGGCTGTGCTCCCCTCCTCCTGTTTGTGGAATGTGCTCCCTTCTTCCTGCTGCTTCACTGTAATCCATCTCACCAGCTCTCCCTCCGTAGGCACTATACTATAAAATTCTCAAATGAAAATACCAGGCTGTCACTTGAATGTCTTGAACTTATTGGTTAGTGTGCTTCGGTATGTGGGAATGACTAAGGAGATAAGGGGAAAAGATGCCCCCTAGGGAACGATCAGATGAGAGAGGGCATAGCCCACAATTGCATAATGGGCAGAGAAAGAGACTCAGAAAGGAAGCTGTCCAACTTCTCAGCCTGTAAAAGAGACAGCAGGAGATTTAGCGCTATCAAACTTGTAAGGTTCTGTTAATGTAGCCTCATAATAACGTAGAACTAGCTGAACTGGTCCTGTTCCCTATCTGGTCTACCTAGGAAGGCTTATAGCTTCATTTCTGCCTTCCCTTCAGAGTATACATCTTATTATGTGGGATAGAATAAGAGTTGAGAAACGCTGGCCCAACATCAATCAATCATTCATTTAGTCATTCATTCATTCATTCATATTCATTTATTTATTTATTTAAGGTCTCAGTAATTATTATGTATTAAATTATACATTTATTAAACTTATATATTCATATCTAAGTGATCTAATCTTGGAAGTGCTTTAGAATTCTCCAGCATGTGTCCTTGGCCACCTCAGTCAAGATTTACTGGAGTTGAAACTTTATACATCAGATTGAAGAAGGTGGCTTAATGGCAAGAAATCTTTGGTTACAGTTTCTTATTTCTGTCATTCTCACAGGTCGAAGGCTCTCTTAGCAATCTGTAGGGAGAAGAAATCTAAAGCATGGTTTTTAATAAGTAGAATGAAATTACATCTATAGGGAACAGTGTTGAATATTTACAGCACTTAGAAGAGTATTGTATCTGCTCCCTGCTCCCTTACAAGTATTGTAAATGTACAAAGGGCCCTTGCAAGATACATATTAATATAAAAGTGATGCAGAGACAGAAACCTGGATACCTGATTTGCAGAGAATGTTTTATGTCATGCTCATTGTGCATAATGAGAGCTCACCCCCTTTTTAATTAATATTTTTAAGAAACGTATTTCCTAGCAAAGAAAACCTAAATGTTGATATTAACAGAATATCCCCTATCTTTCAGATATTTTCCTGGCACAATAGTGCAAAAAACTATCATAGTTTTCATGTTAGAAATAATATGTTTATAAATTTCAGTTTGCTGGAGCAAAAAAGCCCAGTTTGGGCTGTTTGCATATTTATAATGTTTGCCTGGGCAGGCTGACCCATTCAGAAGGGGGCTACATCCTACTTTGTAGACATTCTAAAAACACCATTGCATCAGCCGCCTTCTTCCTCTGTAAGATGTTCCCTGTCCCTACTGCTCACCTTCCCCTCTTCTCTTTTTCTGGATAGATGGGCATTATTCCAAAGACAGCACAGGGCTGTAACAGCCCTCCATTTTTATTTTCTAAGAAACTTTATGAGACCCAGTAGCATTCTTGGAAATAAAAGCAGGAATGGAAGTTGAACTATGCTTTATAGTATTCCAGATATTTGCCTGTAACATTTTCTTTTAATAGCAAATCTTTTAGAATTATCAAATCTTTAATTTGAACTTGCGTTGATAATGTTTATTGAATTAATCTTATCTTGAACTAGATGTATTCTTAAATTTTGTGTCAGTTAAATTTAAATAAAGTACATACGTTGGCATAATGGATTTGGGGTATTTATAAATAAATAGTTGCTGTTGGGAATTCCAGAGGTCGACCTTACAAGAGGATGAAAAATGTCAACTGCTTTAATGCAGCATGACTTTAACAATAATAATTTCCCATCAAGTCAGTTTGGACTGTTAGCAATCACATAGATTTTCCCCCCTAACTGGTCAGACAGTTTTCCCCTAACTGGTCTTTCAGACCCTCTAATGGTGCAATCATGAATACAGCAACTGAGGTCATCCAGTTTGCTGTTGGTCACCATCTTCTGAAATATGATAATTCGAGCCTGGAAATTTGTGCCTTGAGTGAGAACAAGGCTGGGTTGATGTCTTCAGTGATCCATTCGTTTGTTTTCTGGCTGTCCACTATATTCTCTGGCATCTTTTCCAACACTAAAGTTCAAGAACATCAATACTCTTGATACCAACGTTCATTTCCATAGATTGTCACAAGGAATACTATTTCTTGCACTATTTTAATCTTGCTGGATATAGATACACCTCTGTGACTGAATATCTTTTCCAAATGGTGCGCTTAATGTCAGGCAATATGCTATTGGATAAGAAAATCTCAGGATTGTCACTATAAATAATAAACTTGTGCATGTTTTTCTCATTCTGCAATCCAGAATTATATGGCGAGGAGAGGATTAAAATAAAATACCACTAGCCCTTACCAAATATGGCAATAACAGAAATATTGAAGTAATATGTACTATTTAGGTTTTTTTGGCAGAGACATTGCAAGAATACCACACTGGAGGTGGCTATTGGACAAACAGCTGACCCCACCTCCCCTGCTGCCCATCTTGCTCCCTCCTTCCCCATTTTTTAAAATTCATATTGCTGTACTTTCATTATCTATTTTTATTGTTCAATTGTGTTACTATTTTTATATTTACATTTTTATAACTTTCTACTGTTGTAAGCTGCCCAGAATAGTCCCACAGCAAGGTGCACAGCAAATAAATTTAATAAGAAAGAAGGAAATAAAATAAATGTCTAGCACATAAAATGCCTTTAAAAGGCAGAAATAAATAAATAATAACTATAAAATAATAAAAAGCTGTTGTAGGATTGATAATAGAGTGTTAACAAATTTAGCAGGGTTTGCTGAGAAGCCCTCCGGTGTACTCTCTTCATATTCCAGAACAGTTGCATATACATGTTTATAAGGAAACAATATTTTTCTTTTATGTTTTGACAGACAGATTTGTTGGTGCTGAGTTGTGATCTAATTACAGATGTTGCTCTTCATGAAGTAGTAGATTTATTTCGAACTCATGATGCCACACTCTCCATGTTAATGAAGAAGGTCTATGAACCCACAGAACTTGGACCTGGGCAAAAAGGAAAGAAAAAATTAGGTAATTCAGTGAGCCTTATTCTGGAATTTGAACCCCTGGTAGTTTCACAAGGTTTGGTAGTTTCTGCAGAATGTAACAGTTTTCACAAACTGCAAGCGGAAATGTTATCGCAGTTTCTCTTCCAATTCCTGATAATCATATAATTATTATAATTACTATTATGATGTTGCCATGCAATATAAGAGTCTGTCATTTTTCTGTTAGATTGTAGCAGCAATTCTATTCCTAATCACATAATATTGGGTTACTTAGCAATTATATTGAAACAGCTTGATATATACCATCAGGTAAACTGTTCAATCAGAACCCCCAAATAAACTATGCTTGACTTAAAGGATTATTCCTTTAATAAAAATTTATTAGTTCAAAAAGAATCTACCAGATTCTGTCTGATTTTGGCCACCATAGACTAACACAGCTCTCTTCCTACAATACTCAATATGGTGACTTTCTTTGTAAACCTTACAATTCACGTACTCAAAATATTTGTTGTTTGTGGCATTCCATCACTATTCTGTTTAGGCAGAATAAACATAAGTTTCTTAAATAAAATTGCTGCTACAGTGCTTATGTTCTCCTGTTTGTATTCATTAACTTTGGCAATGTCTCTTTTAGAAATGATTCCTCGATTTTAGAATCTCTTAGAAAATTTACTCTTTATTTCTACATAAGTCCAAGAGTCTAGCTATTAATTAATATCATTATATGAAACAGTATGTCTTTCAATACTTGCTAGCTGTGCCAAAAATAATAAAATTTTGGTGAGAAGAAGAAAACAGCTATTCCCAGATGCCTTCATTATCCCTGATTCAATAATTCAAATTGTAAAGCAGTAAAGTGGCAAGACAAGTATCTTTCAAATTACAACCACACATAGCTAAAGGATCTTTCATGGAACTTCTTTATGTTTCTTTGATTCCTCCCTGATTGGAACACCCTTACTAGAATTTTCAGGAAAATTATTTCAGGTTCAATGAGCAAACTTTGTTGACATTTATACAGGTAGTCCTCAACTTACAAACATTCATTTTGTGACCATTCAAAGTTACAATGACATTGAAAAAAGTGATTTTTGACTTCATTTGTGATCAATGTAGCATCCCCCCACCACAGGATCAAAATTCAGGTGCTTGGCAACCGGCATGTATCCATGATGGTGGCAGCATTCCAATGCCATGTGATTGCCATTTGTGATCTTCCCAACCAGTTTCTAACAAGCAAAGTCAATGGGAAAGTTGGATTCACTTAAGAACCCATTATTCACTTCACTGCAGTGATTCACTTAACAATTGTGGCAAAAGTCATAAAATAGGGTCCACTGAACAACTGCTTTGTTCTAGTCTCAATTGTGGTCATAAGTCGAGGACCACCTGTATATGCTTTGTTTCAGGTGTCTAGCCATACCCTTACTAGGTTACAGACAAGAATTGTAAAGAAGTTATGTTATGATTTTCTATTTCAGTGGAACAGCGTGACTTCATTGGAGTAGATGACTCAGAGAAGAGGTTGCTTTTCATGGCCAATGAAGCAGATCTGGATGAAGAAATTGTCATTAAGAGATCTATCCTTCAAAAGTAAGCTTTGGACTTTGCCTCTTTCCAAATTAACATGTTTAAATCTTATGAGATATACTGAAAACAAGTAATTATGGAGATGAAGGCTAGCTGCTACGAATATTCAAATTTTCCATTTCACCCAGATTCTAAGTTTGTGTGATGTTTTGTGATGATGTGTATTTATAGTTGTTATATGGGTTTTTCACAGCTAATTCATAATAATATGCACCATAAAATTGCAATGTGAAATTGAGCAATTTAATTATTTATTTCCTATAGCTAGGTTCATAACTTATTATTAATCCAGGAGAACATGGGGTGAACGTTACAGCCTCTAACTGTCTCCCACAAAAGATAAGCTACTATACTGATCATTCCTTTTACTGCAATTTTGTTATCTTTGCTTTCCATTTGTTTCATCATTTTTCAAGTAGTACTAACATGGAAAGCCAGTAGAATCCATTTATTTTCATTTTTTCAAACTGATAAAGTGAAATTGGGAAGGAGGAACTAAGAAAAAGTGCAAACTGGAATATCTCAGTAAGTGAATATAAAAATAATATTTTCTGAATTTTCCATATGAATACATATATTATTTATTATTTTATATATTCTTGTTATTTTTCTAATTTGGTATAAGGCACAGTATGAAAATCTGATCCTCTGAAGCATTTTCTAAAAAAGCATTGCATTAATGCTCCCTTCAAAGGTGGTGTTACTAGACTATATTCTAACATTACAATTAACATTGAATATTAATCTTGCAATGAGATTATGTGCAACACAGATGTGAAGTTGCAAATTCAGTTTCCTTGACAACATTAATTGGAATAATAAGAACGTTTTCTAAGCATTTTCTTTTTTAACCGAATAAAGTAGAATTACAGAATTAGCTTTATCATTATTCTCTATTATGGTCATTAACTAGCATAAAATAAAATCACTAAACAAATAAAATTATAGATTTATAAAGTGGACAAGTAGGATTAAAATAAATGGAGTACATGTATGTATTTATGTATCTATTTTATTCAATTTAGGTGCCACTTAACTTTAAATTGACCTTGGGTGGCTAGGATATAAACTTGAATCACTGTGATATCATTAAGTTGCCACTTGATTACAAGAATTAAAATTAAAAATATAACAAGAAACACAGCCAACTACTTGATTTAGGTTAGGGTTCAAAAATAACAGTCTTTCTGCTCCTATATTTCAGTGTAGGGGCTCTGTAATTCTAATTATACCTCAGACATGCTTTACTTTGTTTTTAGCAAACAAAGCAATAAAATCACTAAGAGGAATAGTAAGAAACAGGCTATATAGCTAAAATGAATAAAACATGTTGAATGATTCTTTATGCTGCTTATCAAAACTTCCCAAATGACGAATTTAAAAAATTACCATAATGGTGCTAAGCAAACAGAGAGTAAATCAAATCGAACTACCCTGTAGAATAAAATTAAGCATCACTACTTGGTGTGGGGGGGACCCTTTGTTTTATAGTACTTTAAATTGTTAGAACAGGAATGTGGAACCAGACTTTTCAAAATTATTTTACTGTAGGAATTGGTTCATAAAAAATGAATGATTCTAAATGATTTCTAGAAATTATTTGGAGATAAGAGATTAGGATAATTAAATTTTGAAGTGTACAGGTTTGGGTAATAACAAATTCTTTCCTTCCTTTCACCATATTTATTGCCTGCCCATTCCTAGTAGACTCTTAGCAAGGAGCTGTATCTTACATTGAATTAGATCTTATATTACACAGGGAAGAAAATTGTTTATATTCAAATAGTAACAATAATTTTGTTTAATTTTAAAACCTTAATTAATTGGGCTATCAGCCCTTACTAGATAATCTTAATTCGATTTTAAATATTATTTATCACTATAATCCAAAAATGTTTAGCTTCTGAAACTAAGTTTAATTGCCTTTATGTAATACTTTTCTACTGCTGTGAACTATATGAATGTACAAACATCAGGAGTTGAACCTGCTTAAGGAAATACTTAACTTTTTATATTTGGTTCTGAAAAAAAAATGCAAGTGTTTTCTTTAACTCATAGTTGAAATACCTAGGAAGATACAGTCAGCTCTTTCATTGACCAATA